>NC_139657.1:6182470-6222470 GCF_951799395.1 Argentina silus
AACAGTCCAGTTCCTTTTTAAAAATAGGCAATCCGGGAAGACCTGCTTCTTCACGATGAAACCGAAAAGGAGGAAACAGAGAAAGGGAATGACGAGTGCGGTGAGTGTGTATCACGTGTTTGATACCATTCCTCATTCCATTCCATGCATTACAATGAGCACAGCGCCCATCTGGCATTGCAGTGCAACCAGTTCAAAAACGTATAGACCTTTTACTAGGATTATTAATGTACAAGGTACTGTAAATAACACCACTGATATTAATACAGATAATACATCACATCAAGGAATATAAAAACCCCAGGTCAAATCAACTTGGCTAGTTGTTTTCATCATCGGTGTTGGGTTTCTCCCTACAACCTGGAACAAATAGCTTTATCCAAAATTAAAGTGTATTTCACAAAAGAAGCTCCATATCATTTTGCCGCAGCTTGCAAGCTTGTCTTACCGAGATGCCTTATCTTGTCAAATATATTTCCTGTTTCCCCCTCCCTGGACGTTTCCATGGACCAAATTGCATGCACATATTCAATTCGATTCTATTGTTCTAAGATCGCAAGTTGCCATATTGGCCTTGCAGTCTGTCCCCCTACTGTATTCTGTTTCTGTTTATGAGATATCATCTACACAAACAGAAACATACTGACAGCTTGGTGTAGATGCGTCACGGTTGCCGGAATCCCAGGCACTCCATGCCAGCTTCATCCAAATAAACAAGACGTGCCACCAGAGTGTCTCTGTGCCTCTCCTTAACCCACTTTACCTCCCCATTGTCTAGCCTTGTCAGGTTTCAGCCCCATGGTGCCGCCAACACTTCCCTTTGTGTGAGGGAAAGGGAGAGGGGAACGGCAGGTCGAGGTAGAGGGAACCCCAGGAATGGACAGCTAACAGTAAGTGGCAGGGCAAGCAGAGGCAGAGGAGAGGAGAGGCAGAGGGGGGCCTCCGTGTAGACAGCTGCAGTAAGACGAAGTCGAGGCAGAGGCAGAAGTAGAGACAGAGAGAACCAACATACGGACAGCTACAGTAAGGGGAAGAGCAGTCGGAGGTAGAGGTAAAGGCTGCCTCAGCTAGAGTAAGGGGAGGGGAAGGGAAGGGAGAGGTAAAGGCTGCCTCAGCTAAAGTAAGGGGAAGAGCAGTCGGAGGTAGAGGTAAAGGCTGCCTCAGCTAGAGTAAGGGGAAGAGCAGTCGGAGGTAGAGGTAAAGGCTGCCTCAGCTAAAGTAAGGGGAAGAGCAGTCGGAGGTAGAGGTAAAGGCGGCCTCAGCTAGAGTAAGGGGAGGGGAAGGAAAGGGAGAGGCAGAGGCTCACGAGTCCTTAGTGCAGACAGCTAGAGGCTCAGCGAGCCTAGGAGGGGAGCCATTACTCAAGCCCAGGAGATGTATAATGAATTATGGATATTTATAAGGCAGGCAAGGAAGGGAAAACATAGAAGCAAACAGTACTAAAAATGATTGTGTGTGTCTACCCTGCCCCTGGGTGTGTAGGCATGTAATTTCACAGCTGAACACTTACACCGTTGTGTGTGTGTGTGTATATGTGTGTGTGTGTGTGTGTGTGCGTATGTGTGTGTGTGTGTGTGTGTGTGTGTGTGCGTGTGTGTGCGTGTGTGTGTGCATGTGTGTGTGTTTACCCTGAGGTACAAGGGTATAGGGTATATCGCTGCAGGATCAAGCAGAAATGGTATCTAAGGGCGTTATGAGCATTGTAGCTTGTTTTTCACTGAATGTCTCACTGTATGTATCTTTCTGTGTCACTGATCTTTATCACTCCTCAAAACCCAGCCACACACGTTATCTCCCATTTCTAGGTGTTTGAGGAGCAGGGTGTTGATTGGCGTTCTCAGGCTGCAGAACGAGAAGGATATTATCTTTCCCATCTCTCTTTCTCTCTTTTACTGACTCTGGGAACAAAACCAGCTGCATTTCCTGAAACAAAAGCCTGCCTATCTGTTGATGATCTCCAGAATAGAGCTGTGTGTGTGTGTGTGTGTGTGTGTGTGTGTGTGTGTGTGTGTGTGTGTGTGTGTGTGTGTGTGTGTGTGTGTTGCCACTGTTCCTGACCTCCTGTAACCTGTAGCTTATCTTCAGGTCTTTTACCAAGATGTTTAAATGTAGATATATTAGATTAGATATATATAATTAGATATACAGCAGATTTACTCTTACTCTATCTATAAGTGAAACATACCTACCCAATCCCATTGAACATTCGCCATTGGTCATTTTTCATTGTGTCACAGTTGTGCAACAGTCAAAACTAAGTGGTACAACGGTTGTGAGAGAGTGTTTTTTAAACGTCAAAATGCGAACGCTGGGTCTCTGTAGCTGCTGCAATGTTGGATTGACATTGCTATTTGATGGTTGTTGTTCAGTCAAATGTTGGTTAGAACAGTTTATTAAATGTTGTAATTTGATGGTCACTTAACATTGCTACAAGATTGTCCATGGGTTGAAAATGAAAGTTTTCTTAACATTGGCTGTTGACGTTCAGCATCAGACCATCTCACACTAGTTTAAAATAATTTTATCAAATAATAAATAAACAAATAATACAATAATGAATAATAATTATCATGAATACTTTTGCAAAGCCGGCCTGAGCTGTTACCTAGTGTTTCAGTTCCACTAATACGCCCCAACCATTGATTTCAGTGTTTCAGCGTTTTCTGCATAGTTGTCTAATGTTGGTGTGTATTCTGTTCTATTACATACTGAGGATTTCTTGATTATACATATTTAACCTTGAAAATGTCACTCACCCATTACTCAAATGTATATTAGGTTGCATTGAATCTGTTTTAATCTGCTATTGTATACCTATTTTTGTATGATTATGATTATTATTATTTTTTATGAACACACAATACAGTACAATAAGTTCAAATTCAGTTAACTACATTTTTGATACATGAATGGGGCACCATGTATGAAATGTCACCTTTAACATTAAAGTGATGCTCTGAAATTAGTGACACTCTGGAAATGTATGTACAGCATATGTCCGATATTATCATGATTGTCATTCTTTGTGGCTGATGTTATCATGATTGCCATCACACAGTATGAGCAACGAACAAGGTTCAGGTAACCACGTCCGTGTGAGTAACCTTATATGAGAGGTGATGACTTACATGGATCCTCACAGAATCAGTTGCTCCTCTAACTCAGTGGGCTTCAGTAATAGAAGTGTGGGCATTTACTGTAGAGCCCCTTCGAATGTATTCCAATGGGTGTCTTTCTCCAGGAAAAAAGAGAGAGGAACAAGAGAATTACCTATTTTCCCATGCCTGAATACACAATTTGAATATCAGCACAATCTCAATATTTCCATAGCTCATTGACGAGTAAAGTTGTTGAGTAAGTGGGAGACAGTAGGTGGGGTTCAAATCCTGTGGAACATCCTAGATCAACTGAGTGTTCATTGAATTTCCCTTTATCATATTTCAATGACTGTGAAGTCGTGTTACTGTACTAACAGTGCAAACAATGTTATTGTATAGATACTCATCTGGTATGATCTAGACCTTCTTACTATATACTGTATGGTAGACATTGCAATCAATATTATTCTCTAACATTTTGTGAACTAGAATAGAATTACCTGAAGCTGTAACAGAGGCAAAGTTTACAATTCACATGCAATTAGAGCTTTCAATTCTATCTGGATACCAATATTTTACCAACCTAAGATTTGGTCTGTGTGGTGAATGTTTGCTTAGGGGCATAGCCTCAATGATTGCTTACAACTACAACACAATATTCTGAAGTGCTAGAACAACAATAATACGCTAGAACAATACTGATGACATTTGGTATGAGACATTGCCCCAATGACACTTTCTGACTGCCTTACAATGTATTCTAAAATAACTAGTATGAGACGGTGTTACCACATCTTACTTCACATGTATGTGCAATATTTTGGTTTAACGTTGTCTCACAGATACCTTCCTCTTATCTTCTCTCCATGGTTGCCATAATACAGTGAATCAACATCCTTTTACATACCTTTATACAATGTTTGGATTTAGATATTGCTGCACCATACCATTTTCCGCCATGACAGATACGTATGCAAGGATACAACCAAAAAGCAATGTTAATGCAACGTCAGTTTAAAAAAAAAAAAAAATGCCCATAGGGTTCATTTTAAACCTATTGGCCTACATTTAAGAGGGTGAAAGAGATTCTGATTCAAATCATTTAATTTTAGCCACTGTTCACAAAACATGCAAAATGATGATGATTATAATGAACACAAATAGGACATCTACCGACTTAACTAGGACATGATATAGGTCATCGACACTCTTTATGGAACAAGACCCACGTCTTAAAATATTTGCCATCATTATAATGGTAAATCGCCATGACAACAATGCATTCCGCGGCGCTGTCATGCCAACTGCCTCCTCCTTAGTGCCAGGATATTGCCATGGTAACTATTTCCGTCAGGTGACCACTCTCCGAGGTACCACATTCTGGCGCTTACTGATCGAGAAAGGCGGGAGAAGGGTTGGAGTTGTGAAAATAGGAGGGGATCGATTGCAACTGCCAGTTATGAGGTTCCAAATATGTTGAACCGTTCGTATTAATGCCGCTCGACAGAACCGCCAGCTAGAAAAATAGCCTAATAACAAGCGAATATTCATAAGTGCTCTAATCATAATCCGCGGGGGAGCTTTTGACCGCTCCCAAGACAAATGAAGACAATAAACGATGCAAATAGACACACGCGTACTGTGTTTGCAAAATAGCCCAGCAATAGGTGGCCTAAATCGGCAGATTAACTCATGGACAGGCTTGATAAAGCTTTACCCCATATTAATTTCGCGTGCACCGGGCATCTGACACTTTCTCCAACCCCAACCTGTGGATTTTCCTCGAGATTGCAGTCAGTCTGCAATAACTGATCATCATATGCTGATCGATCGCCATCAGGACTACATTAGGCTACACTTGCATGCGTTTTATTGGTATTGACAAGGCAGTTTTATAGTGACAATTATGTGAGACAGTGACGACTTAATATTTTGATATTTAGCCTATATTGTTTTAAAATGTGTTTTATGGTGTGTCCGCTGCACGAGACTTGGCTGATGAATTGGCTGGGTCTTCCAGAGTGATAATGATCAGTGACACAGAAAGATCCATACAGTGAGACATTAGGGGAAAAACAAGCTACAATGCTCACAACGCCCTACTTGATGATGCATATACCCTATAGTACACACACACACACACACACACACACACACACACACACACACACACACACACACACACACACACACACACACACACACACACACCCTCTGACAGAGGGACACGCCCTCACAGCTGAGCGCTTAAAAAACAACTGCCATAATTTCTTCATGTGAAATGATAATGTGCTTAACATGAAACATTAAATAAATCGCAAAACTCCATTTATATTGGGTATGCCATTAAAAGTGTCCTGATAATAGGAAAAGGGAAATTAAACGGGGTTTCTCAAATCATAATTCGATTTTAATAATTCAACAAATTGAACAAATAATAGGATTTGATTTACGATCATTTCATTGAAATGAGCCTACCAACATGTTTTTGTGTGAAGAAGAAAAGGCCTATACTGGAATGTACTTTCCCGAGCTCATCCGTCTTTCATGAGAGACATACTAGTCCATTCATGACTCTCAACATTTTTTTCCATTAACGCACAAAACAACATCTAATATTTGAGAAGCGCTCAAGCCCCTTTTGATTAAATATAATTCCCAACTTATCTTCTTACCTCTTTATCTCTTGACGTTGGGCAATAAATTGATGTCACCAATCCTGTCTGCGACAATGTTCAATAGATCTTGTCGTACAACGTTATTGTTGTTCCAATTTCTATCACCTGTGGCTCCTCACTGGTCATACAATATGCAATCCACAGAGGCTGGTTCTTGATTGAAGCGCGCTCTTTGTTTATGTCTAAAACACGCAGTTTCGAATGACTCCAAGCAAAATCTCTTGATTCTGTCACACACGCGCGCCGACCCACAGTTGGTATTCTTCGTGTGAGTCTAGCCGTCTATCCTTCAGCCTTGCGCGCGCACCTCCCGGTCCCCACGCGCTCTACCAGTGCCACGCTCGACGCCCCCGTTCCTAGGAGTGACAGACGGTGCAGTGGTAGTGGTCGGTTGAGGGGGGCGGGGATGCCTCGACGGGTATGAATGTTGACGTAATTTGTATTACTGTGTGGAAATTCCATATGACAAGCAGCAAGTCATGCCTTCTGTGTCCAAATTACGCATTTAATGTGGTCTATGGATGCTCCAAATGTTTTATTGACTGTATATGTACAATACATGCAGTGCTTAATCATATCCAGACCTTGAAGATTGAATTTGCAATTGGTTTAAATGACAACATGGGCAATTTACTTGATTTCTGTGTAATTTATTCATTCATGTATTTGAAGTTCAGCATCCCCATATACAGTATAAAGAGCAATATCATTACATTCGGACACCCATCCTTCAGAAAACAATGCAAAAGGTAACCAGACATGAGGGGCTATAGACAATACAAAATCTGTTGTGTAAATTCAACAACATTCGAAGATATGAGAGGCTCGGAGGGGATATGATTTGTGCATAAGCCTAGTAAAGAGACGGACCTACCATCTTTAAACCTCCCTATACTCTTACATGTAAACAATTATGGATATACTAGCAATTGTGAGACAAGGAGATTAAGAATCAATAATGTCGATCATTTTGTAACCATTTGTAGACAACATTGAGGTCAGTGCATAGACTTGCGTGGTATCAGATTCATGCATCACACATCCCAGCTGTATTACTGTAACGACCCGTTATGTGTAAGGCCCGTTAGCAGCTCCACCAAGGGAGTTGAGGTTAGGCATAGGGACAGAAGAAGAACTCAAGTATCACCCCGCTGTTTTCAATTTAAGTGCATTATGCCTTCCCTGCCACTCCCCTTAGCTAGTGTTTAGCCTTTCGTCCGTCCATCCATCCATCTCCCTGTCCTTCACCTCATGCTGAGAGAGGAAGGGGGAGGCGGGCTGCCAGCGGTCCTTGGGGATAGGATGTGGTCATGTCACAGGAGAGGATGTGACATCACGGCCTCTCTTGCTGTGGAGGGAACAAGATTAGGAAAAGGATCAGGAGTGGGTAAGCTTCATGTAGTGTTGGATGGGAGGTGGGTGGGTGAGTGGGGGGATGCTTATCCTAGCTTTGTGCCTAAAGAGTCTGTATGATAAGGAAAAAGAACAACCAATGGTTTACTACTTAGGTCTATAGGCTTAATTTTGCTTCAGCAAAAAGTCAGCAAAGTCGGCCACGATAAGCGTAATATTTCTAATAGACGGGATAAGACAAAATCCAATGGGTGTTTTTAATAAATACATTTTCACGCACTTTACTTAAACTCTGTTTGAATAGTCACTGTCTTCTCGAAAACATTGTTAAAGATAAGGTATAATAATGTCATGCTGTAGAGTAGAATATTCTTTGGACAGTTTAGCACTGCCTTGCTGAAGCAAAAGGAGCCCTATGTGGTGATAAAGACAGAGATGCACAGAGTAGGCACATGCTGTCTTTCCCATTTATTACATTTGTGTCAGCATGAGGAATGCCATTTAGTCAACTAGGGTGGGACGTCGTATGAGCTGGGAAGGCTTCAGCCAATTGGATTAACGCGTGGTCTTCTTCTTCAATTGGTTTACTGATAGATTGTAAATGGCTTTCAGTGCCATGACACCATCTACTGGTGCCAATAAATAACCGACCTAAAACACTGGTGCTGAGTTGATACCAGACTCCAGCAAAGCTGGTGGCAGTGAATCACCAATCAACATTTTATTTACGCCCACTCTAATCACAGAAGATGATTAAACAAGTTGACGACATGGCTCACCTCATATAATCAAAGTTAATTTAGGGGGAGTGCATCCTCTAGTGGCTATAACTCTATGGTTAAAGACTGTTAGCACATACCTGCATCTTGCTGTAGATCCAGGGCAGTAGGGCGGGCACCTTTGTGTAGACCCCAGGCTTGTTACGCTGCCCACAGCCTTGCCCCCAGCTGGTCACACCTACCAAGTACCAGAGTTTGTCTGCCCCCTGGCAGACCAGTGGACCACCACTATCCCCCTGTGTGAGGAGAGGGGAGGAGGGATAAAAACCTGAGCAACACTGGGGAAAGCCCCGCCACACTTGTCGGGTTACGGATTGAAAATCATAATTACAGATTACGGATTGAGCTAATGGTTTCATCTGTTGACGGACAACGGTAGATGACAAGGGTCTGTACTGCACATGTCCATTTTGACTTGAGAAAGAAATGAGGAGTTGAACTGTTAACAGCCCGTTCGTAGCCAATTAGAAACCAGGAAGTGTTGTTGAGTTGCTATGGCTGTTTCAAACGTCACACGTAAAGGTATACGTTTTGTCATCTGTTGTGGACGGACTAGTGTGGCTGGGACCTAAGATGACAGCAGCTTGGAGCTTTTTAAACGACATTAGGGAGGATTTCCCTGATGGCGGTTGCTCCCTACCACAGTTGACTATGAGGACACTCACCTGACAGGAGTCCTTTCCCCCGGCCAGGTCTCCTGCACACACCATGTTCCTGGTGATAGCGCCTTTGTACACCACGGACCCGTTACACACACGCACATCAATTATGTCAACAGTCACCTCCAGCAAGTCTCTGGAGATGACACCTGTGAGAGGAAACACACACACAGACAGTGATGGATTGATTGACACATTGATTAAATTGCACATCATCATTCTTCTCCGAACAAGCAAGGCCCTCTTATTCAATGGACTCGGCTGCTGGTCACCCCATGGCAAAAAGAAACCTGAATATACTCTCGTATGGGTTTATTCTGCAATTGGAAGAGGTTATGAATGATGCATGCGCACCCTTATTTCAACATACTTGTTATTCACTATACTTTTGAACTCCTAATCCCTTGCCCCTACCTGATCTCTCCTCAGTGGTTCCGAAGCCTGAAATCCAGCACCTGGTTCCATGGGGGAATCTTTGGTCAAAGGCTGGCAGACAGGCTGGCTGGACAGCATCTGAATAATAAACATACACAGACTGATATAGTGTGCGCACACTAGGTGCACACAAAGTCTACGCATGCATAACGCATGCACTTACAATTATGCACAAACACATGCACCCAAGCAAGCACACACACACACACACACACACACACACACACACACACACACACACACACACACACACACACACACTGCAACCACACACTGCACTGACAAAGTGTTCGCATGCATAATGCACGCACACACACACACACACACACACACACACACACACACACACACACACACACAAAGATGTCCAAATCACATTACTATTCTGAGCTGATGCACCACAGACACAAATAGCTCATTGGGCCCCAAAGGGCATCAGCATGTTTTTTTCTTCTTAAAGAAGTGGACAACCCATTCCCCCTTCCCTATTTCTTCACTTTATTCAGAAAGTTTGGAATAATACAGAGGATGTAGATAAAAAGAGGGAAGAGAATACAAAAAGGTAGGATTTGATCCTGTGCCTAGATGGGCAATGTGTGCTTGAAACACAGGAGCTTAACTGCTACGCCATGACTCCAGGCACATAACATGAAGTTTTTAGCCACTTATAGGTACCAAACTGAGGTGAATGGAGGTGAAACTTACTGGTGAAGTCCACAGGTGAAGCTAGCTTCAGCAAAGCGATGTCGTGGTCCTGAGTCTTGTTGTTGTAGTTTTCGTTCAGGAAGATCTTCTCGACAATGTAGGGGTTAACAAACTTGTCTTTGGACACAGCTCCACCGTACACACGCCAGTTATCTGCATCAAGAACAAAGGGAGTGGACCTGCCAGAGACACAAAAAACAGGATAACTTGGTTTTCTGCTCCTGTACATACCGGTATGTTTTTAATAACATGAGACTCTTCTGTTCTGTTCTAATCTTGTTCCATGTTGCTCATAATGATGCAATCTGACATGATTAACTGTTATGGGGAAATCCATCACAACCTAGAAACTACCTAGCAACTTGATGAGCACACGCGCCTTGATTTCGAACATCAACGCAATATAACAACAATAACTTTATCATGGCTGAAACGGTACATATTTGTAGTCAGAAATCTTTTGCATTATAGAACGTGTAACTGTTATCTGCTCTGAGTGGTTATAGTTTATTACGTTATTGTGAACATGATATATGTGGACAGTTATAAGGGACATATGAACAGTGCTCTCCATAAGTATTTGGACAATGAAGCATTTTTTCTTCTTTTGGCTCTATCCTCCAAAAGTTAGAATTTTAAAATGTAATTAAATCAAAACAATTAATATGAGGTTAAAGAGCAGATTGGCAGCTTTTATTTAAGGGTATTTGTTTAACACCATTTATAATCAACACATTTTATACAAAGTCCCCCTATTTCAAGTATACAGATTAATATTCTGTATAAATTAAGCACTCGTGTTTAGTATTTGGTCGCAAATCTTTTGCATGCAATAACTGCCTGAAATCTGTGACCCATTGACCCCCGTAAATTAAGTTTAGTCTGGACTAAAAATCATTTTCAATGGAGAATCTCATTGAAACTGTGATGTATGGGGAAACCACCCTTATATGTCTGGTCACTGACCTGGGGAAGCAGTGGGCAGCTGTCAGAACAAAGTCTGGCGACACCAGGACCCCTCCGCAGAAGTGTGAACCACGGAATTGAAGAGAGAGCTGCCAGGGCCACTGCCCCAGTTTGGCAACACTGCCCCCTATGATCCTGGAGCTGGACTGCTGCCGACCACAATCTGGGGGGAGGAGAAGAGAAGGTAATATCTGATACTATAATTTGGCTCGATGTTTGTGTTGGATCAACAGCTACTGTAAAACGTATCAAAGCGCAGGAATAGTGCTAAAGGGATAAGACCGTATGACTGTATGGACAGTTCTGACCAAGTAGAAGCGTAAATACAAGGTTGTGTATAGTGTAAATGTTTCTGCATGTGCTCCAGGGTGTAATGTGTCAGTAGGAGGTGACTGTAAATCAAATCAGATCAAAGTTGATGATGGTCCTATGCACAGGATACAGGTTGTAAACTGTACAATGAAGAGCTTGCTTTGCGAGCTGCCTCAACGGTGCACAGAAGGAGAGCAGATGGTAGCTTCTTACCTACACACTGCAGGGAGACAGTCATCTGGTCTGGGCAAGAGGCGCTACACAGCAACACAAGAACAGGAAAAACAGGCCAAGTCAGGGACCAACATTCTTTTAGTGATCACACTTTTAGTTATTTTAACCAAATGAAAAATACAAAATGACAGAGAGACCAGGGGAAGGGATGCTAACAGATAATGTTAATATAGTACAATCAATTACATACTGTACATACTGTAACAGATATTGGAGGTAGGGACACAAATGTACTACATACTTATGGGATATACAGTACATGTCAGGATTACGCTTATTTAAACCCTATGTCATGAGGCTTATACTGCTATAATAAAGGCATAACACTCATAACACAGAACAAGTCTTGACATTTAGTTGATGACAGGTTTTGACAAATTACTTAAAATTTGATCAAGTGTCCCTTGTGCACCACCATCCCTGCTTGCACAATCAGACCAATATTGACCAATTGGAATGATTGAATGACTGCAACTGAAGTCAGACTAACTGAAGAAAATACATGAAAGTTTGTGTATGGACGATCGGGGCCTCTTACCTCACATTGACCAGGCCCTGAATGGGTTCAGATGATCGACTAGTCAATGTTAGAGATATCGACTGCTGGGATTTCACAGCTTTCATTCCAGAAGACCTGCAAGGTTGACACACAAACACATTCAGACACAATGCCGACAAAAAAAAAAAGCTAGAATCCATTTCCCCTCGATGGCGCATTTCAAGGGACTCATTTTGCCACTGTCACACCATGCAGGTGGAGAGAGGACCTTGGAGAATCAATCTTCTAGAAAATACATACACACAATGGCATGGCAGTGGTGAAATGAGTTGAATCCCACCGGGTAAATTACTGATGCAAGATAAGGTTGTTACTGTCACAGGGATATTATACAGTAGTATAGAGCGGCTGTTGTGAAGTAGAGTGTTTACCTTCTGAAGCCCAGCTGGGCGCAGATCTGGTCAGCATAGCTCTTGTCCCAGCCCTGGTAACACACTGGGAGGAAGCGGCCATCCTGGGAAGTTCTGACCTGCAGTGCATTACCGTTCCCGAATCTTACTGGGGATGGAGAGGAGGGACTGGTGTTTGTCTGCTTCTGATATATCAATGTGTGTGTGTGTGTGTGTGTGTGTGTGTGTGTGTGTGTGTGTGTGTGTGTGTGTGTGCGTGTGTGTGTGTGTGTGTGTATGTGTGTGTGTGTGTGTGTGTGCGTGTGTGTGTGTGTGTGTGTGTGTGTGTGTGTATGTGTCTGTCTGTCTGTCCTCACCACAGTTGGTCTCGTCAGTGCCTAGCTGGCAGTCCCGCAGAGCGTCACACTGCACCGTGGAGTTGGAGCAGGTGTCATGCACTGGCGCGCTCGTCTGCTCCTCATAGCTCCCCTTGCCGTCGTTATCATTGGCACTGTCATGGATGGCAACCGTTGCCAACCTGGTACCGTAACTCACTGCCCAGAGAGCGAGAGAGCGCAAGAGAGAGAGAGAGAGAGAGAGAGAGAGAGAGAGAGAGAGAGAGAGAGAGAGAGAGAGAGGGTAGAAACAAAGAGAGAGAGAGAGAGAGAGAGGGTAGAAACAAAGAGAGAGAAAGTGGGGGAGTGAATGAAACAGCAGACAGAACAGCGGAAGGGTTACACACACAGGAACAACACATGAATAACCATGAGTAACAACAAGAACAACCAGCAACAACAACATATGAAACAACATGATGTGGATGGCCCTCACCTCCGAGCCAGATGGCGAGGGTGAGGAGGGCAAGTAGCAGAACACCGGACAGTGACCCGCCGAAAGTCTGGGTACTGCTCCCACAGCATTTCTTCTTCTTAGTGCTGGGGGAGGCTGGGGAGATAACACACACACACCACACACATATGTCAAATGGATGTATCGCTCACTTAGGAAGCCATATTATAGAGGAGAGGTGCCCAGCCATCACTTTGCAAATATCAGACCGGGGTTGAAGTAGTATTTGAAAATAATTTCATAACTTGCTGCATGTGCTTGATTGAGTTTGCCTGGCACAATGGAGCCAATGGAATAGTCTCAAAATGGCAAACCCGCCCCATTTGGCAAAGCAAGTCTTTGAAAGAAATGTGCATGCTATTTCGGCTCAGGTCTGGTAAATATGGGATGATCGTTTTTCTTCTCTATATTGCTCAACTGGTGGCTGTTTTTCTACATAGGGTCTCCGAAAGGCAGCATCGTTTTCAAATGGCACAAATGGCACAAGACTATTCTCTTCTATCAATATGACGGTATTCACTACCACTTCCATAGTTTCCTTATTCATAATAAGGTAAAGGAGAGGAAACAGAGAAGATGAACAGAATGGGAAAGGACTAGGACAGTAATAATAATAATAATAATAATAATAATAATAATAATAATAATAATAATAATAATCCTATTACAGGCAAGGCTAGACGCAGGGTACAGTGTCCGTCATCCAAGAGAATCTGAGCCATCGAGTTGTGTTAAAGGGATAGCTCACTTCTGTATGAATGGAAGTTGATGGGGACCACTTGCTGGCCAGAAGGTGGACCCCATCTGCTTCGATTACGTATATAGGAACATGTGGAAGTTTAAGTTGCTAAATAGCCAGGATCAGGACTTAAAACAGTGCCTTGGTGTATGGACTGGAGTGAAGGTATGTGGTTGATTACAGAAATGTGATTATCCCTTTAAAGATATAAACTCAAGTACTTACGAATACTGGGCTGGGTGACTGGCGGGGGTTGCTGGGGGATGTAGTGCTGGGGGATGTATTGCATCTGGTTGGGAGGGACCGCCTGGCCTTGATCCACTCCATAGACCACCTCCTCGTAGGTCAGGAGGGGGGGCTGGGTGTGCACCGCAACCGAGTAGTACGGAGGAGGAGGGTCGTTCTGCAGAAGAGAAGAGATAAAAAATACAGCCAATGGGTCCAAAATGAACATCATATGGGTTTTTAAATTGGGATTCCCACGGGAGATTTTTGTTAACACTTTACACCATTGTTTCAGCATATGTTTCTATACCTGTGTAGTAATGGCGTAATGACCCTAATTCCAAAGTTGTTTTCGCATTATGACTAAAGATAGCACTGTTGAATTCCGTTGCTGCAATTACAATTACAAGATATTTAAATTACATGTTAATACAATATTGTTGCCTGAGTTAACACAGCAGCTTAATGTAGAATGTTGCATTATGGAAGAATTGAATTGAATTGAGCCTCTGAGGGATGCTCTTGAGCCAAAAAGGGGCCAGCTAAATAGTCAAACATAATGTCTATAAATTAACTTAATGGACAGAAAGGGGTACACCACCTCATGCCTGTAAGCATAGGATTATTTTGGCAAAGTTTTTTTTATATATTCTATATTCTATATTATATCACGAAAAGAGTAACGGGATTCAACAGTGCTATCTGGGGGGGGGGGGGGCAATATCAAGGAAGGTGACACCAAGAGGCTGAACAAGCTTATAAAGAAAGCTGGTTCTGTCCTCGGTGTCACCCTGGACACTGTGGAGGAGGTGGCCAATAGGAGGATGAGGACCAAACTCCTGGCCCTCATGGACAATTCCTCCAATCTCCTACATGACACTGTGGCAGAGAAGCTCCTTCAGCAACAGATTACTACAACCACGTTGCACCAAGGAGCGCTATAGGAGATATTTTCTGCCTGCCGCAATAAGACTGTACAACTCCACCTCCGGCTGGCTCGATCAGGGTGATCAGAGTCAGGCTGGGGGATGTTAAATAACACTGGACTGTTATTACTGTATATAATGTTTCAGATGTCTATTTTATGTCTATTTTTGTAATGTTTTGGTATAATAAGCGGACCGTGAGTGAGGTGGCCCAGCGGGCGGCCGGAGGGAGACAACTAGGGACCACGACCACACTGGGGAGTGCGCCCCCATCTGTAACATATTTTATTTGATCATTCTAGTCACTTTATTTTGTTGTAGTTGTTTGTGATGTGAGCTGCTGTAATGTCTTAATTTCCCCTCAGGAATCAATAAAGTACCTATCTATCTCTCTATCTATCTATCTATCTATCTATCTATCTATCTATCTATCTATCTATCTATCTATCACTGAAGCAAAAACAATTGAGGTGAGCAATTAGCAACTAAACCTCCATATTGTACCTTCAAGGCTCAACAAGCGACCCTTTGTCAACCATATAATCATATAATCATCGAGCCGAAGAAGCCCGACACCTGAATAACCAACTAGCACAATGAACCCAAAGTCTCCAAGCAACAGTATGCAGAGATCCCCAGCGGGGCACGTTTTTCATTTCCTTGTCTCTTTTATTCACACTATCTATTATGCTTTATATTCATCTACTCCCAATAGCGCTATCAGCCATCTCAGACAAAAGACCTAATCAACGTGGACGGGTTCCCAACCGAGCTAACGTCGCCTCCTGGGATGTTTGCTCATTGTTACCAGGGAGAAGGAAGGTGACTGCCATGGAGACAATGGAGTGGCAGTAATCCAAAAGGAAGATCCGGTAACTATGGTTATCCCTGGCTGTTCTGTTAGATAGACAGGTACTTTATTGATCGCAGAGGGGAAGGCGTTACAGCGGCTCACGTCACAAACAACCAAACAACAACAACAAAATAAAGTGACAATATAATAATAGAATACAATTACTGGAACAGTCCAGTATGATAACATCCCCCCGCCTGTCTCTGATCACCCTGATTAAGCCAGCCGGAGGAGGAGTTGTACAGTCTTATTGCAGCAGGCAGAAAAGATTTCCTATCGCGCTCCTTAATGCAACGTGGTTGTCGTAGTCTGTTGCTGAAGGAGCTTCTCTGCTCTGCCACAGTGACATGTAGGGGATGGGAAGGATTTTCCATGATGGCCAGGAGTTCCTCATCCTCATATTGGCCACCTCCTCCACAGTGTCCAGGGTGACACCGAGGACAGAACCAGCTTTCTTAATAAGCTTGTTCAGCCTCTTGGTGTCACCTTCCTTGATGCTGCTCCCCCAGCATACCACCATGTACAGCACTGCACTAGGCCACCACTGACTGGTAGAACATGTTCAGCAGAGTCCTGCACACGCCAAAGGACCTGAGCCTCCTCAGGAAATAAAGCCAGCTCTGGCCCCTCTTGTACAGGACTTCTGTGTTACCTGTCCAGTCCAGTTTATTGCCTCCTATGTCCATCTCCTCAGAGTCCTAGTGGTCACAGATTGCTGCTGGACTAGAGGCTCATACATGGGCTTGAGGTGGACAAGTTTGTGGTCCGATCTGCCCAGGGGGGGGAGTGCAGTAGAGATGTAGGTGTCCTTCACATTAGCATAAAATAGGTCCAGTGTTTTGTTCTCCCTAGTGGGGCACTTCACAAACTGGGAGAATGTTGCCAGTGTTATTGTGAGGTGACATGGTTAAAATCCCCGGAGATTGCAATGAATGCACTGGGGTGCTGGGTCTGTAGTCTCTCTGGGGTGCTGGGTCTGTAGTCTCTCTGGGGTGCTGGGTCTGTAGTCTCTCTGGGGTGCTGGGTCTGTAGTCTTGCGATAACAGCGTGCAGCATAGTCCCACATGCTGCCTCCGCGTCGGCAGAGGAGGGATATAGGCGACCACAACAATAACGTGTGAGAAGTCACGTGGCAAACTGTTGCTGTTAGTCCTATCGCACAGGTGATTTTTGACCCACATACAGACAGGGTCAGTTGGATAGTGTGCTTTTCCCCCCTGGGGCAAGATCTTTCTCTCTCTCTCTCTCTCTCTCTCTCTCTCTCTCTCTCTCTCTCTCTCTCTCTCTCTTTCTCTCTCTCTCTCTCTCTCTCTCTTTCTCTCTCTCTCGCTCTCTCTCTCTCTCTCTCTCTCTCTCTCTCTCTCTCTCTCTCTTCTCTGTTCCTTTCTCTGAAGTCTTTAACTTCCTGGACTGGCTCTGATATTCCCCCTTACGCTCAGAATGTTGTTATGTGACTAAACTCGTTTGGTGGAATTCTTGTCTTCATCTGTAACGTAAATGTAAATGTAATCTTGTCTGTCTTCCCCTTTCTTTATTCCCACCCCTCTCTCCTGCTCAACATGCTTTTCCAGGTAGTCAGTCGTGGTTACAGGAAATCTCTGTTAATTTCAGCACCTCACACCCCAATGAGTGCTGAGACGGTAATAAACGGCCCTAAACCTTATTCAATTGCAACGTCACACCCTAGTAATCGATAGTTATCGAATTTTCAACAGGATGTGAATTTGAGAAATGCTGCTTGTTTTACCTGAATCTACAATCTTTGTTTACTTTGCCTTGCATCAGTGTCGTTTCTTGTCAATACAATATGTCTTATATCACAAAAAGAGGGGGAAAAAGAAAACAACCAACAAAGAAACTAATCCTTCAGTCAGAATGACATAGAGAAGGCTTCAGGGCTGACTCAGTAACAAAGCTGTTTCGTAAGATCTTTTCTATGGAGGAAAGTTCAGGTTTCATGATAAGGCCATAGGCACCAACCACCCAATTTCCCTAAAATAGGTGAAACAGGTGGAACATCAGTTTTGGGTCAATTCCCAACTGAGTCAACTTTCAAAGTAATTACTGTAATACCATATATAATTATAGGTTCTAGTGATATTTCAAAGGCCACATGAAAACAATATAAAGTTACTGCAGGACAAAACACCAAATGTTAATCCCAAAGTGTTCTGTCGAGCTGTTGAACTACAGTATGTCAGATTTAATCATCTGCTGTTACAGATTGAGGTTATCATTCCTTTTTGTCTGAGCTGGCTATGGTGAAAGGCCTGTAGAGGACTCCATTTCAGCCCAAGTCTTCTTTCAGTCACTTCTTTCAATCATCTCTCGGCACTTAGGACAAACAAACTGGGCGTATAGAGCCAAAATAAATCCACATAGCATGAAAAATAAAGGTGCTGTCCATTGAGATTGCTGAGCCCTACCTTCAATCAAATATTGACTCACATGGATGATTCCAATGTGAATGTAATACAAGGTGCAACACCCCAGTATAGATTGCCCCTCTGATCTGTTTTTAGGATCCATAAAAATCTCACATTTCACATGTCCATCAATCTATCAATGAACGGCTATATATACTCAGTATAACCATAGGGGGCACTGGGAATGAGCAGATATACTGTATGAAAAAATGCATTAAACAGTACAGAGCAATAGACACATTCTCTTCATCTAAACAAAACCTAAACTTATGACACTACAAAACACAGACAAAGATTGAAAGTGAGAAAATGTGTGTGTGAAAAGTGTGTGTGTATGAGAGAAGAAGAGTCTTGATTTAGGTGAGACAGGGGACTGAAGTCAGCACAGGAGAACCTGACCACCAAGAGGATTAGTAAAGGGAGAACCTACCAGGTCATGCTTTGCCATCATACTCAGAGGGAAACAGTGGAGAGGGAGAGTTGAGGTGGAGGTGAGAGCCTGTGGGAGGAGCTTTTCACAGCCAACTGATTCAGTCACACAACAGTGATCAGAGCATGCTGACATCACGCTAGAAACTCCCCTCCTCTCTGCTCTCCTCTCTTCCGTCTCTTTCTGACCTCATGCCAGCCCACACAGGTAGGACTGTCCCCCTTCCCTCCTCCCTTCCCCCCTCTCTCATTCTTCTCATCACAGAGACGGGCGTTCCCAATGCACTAGTTTTCCACCTGTTAGACCGGTTCCAACATGGTAGCCAGCATCCAACAACGACTGATTCACACTTTTAGAGTGTGAGCAATCAGAGCCAGGCTCCAAAATGGCATCCTCACAAGAGCCTTGATTCATTCAAATATTGTTCAACTACGAAGGACTATTTTAAAGGGATAGTTCACCCAAATTACAAAATCACATATTTGGTTCCTTACCCTGAAACGACAGACTTTAATCCACACTTTGTTTCAGTTTATCTGGGCACTAACCTCTAACAATTACCACCTGCCTAAATTAGCATGTTTGAAATATCATGGTCATATCATGCTAACCATTATCAGTTAGTGGCAGTGCCTAGATAAAGTATGTCCTTGTCCATAGACTCCTTTCAGGGTAAGGAACCAAATATGTGGTTTTGTAATTTGGGTGCATTATCCCTTTAACTCTATGTTTCATACTCTGGTAGTCTGAAAAGTAACAACACAAAGGTAATGATTAAGGCCAAAATCCTAACTTGCCCCTGCTTAAGTCAAGCTCACTATGCACAGTTTATTAGAATTTGAGTTGTTTGCATCATAACTCTGACGATGCAACCACTTATCTTAGCATATGGTAAGATAAAAACATGCAAATTGTTTGTGCAAAACATGCAAAACATTGCAAAACATGCAAATTGTTTGTGTGGTTTGAGAGGCCAACAAAAATGTCTTGTGGAATTTTTTGTGTCAGCTTCGCCTTTAAAGCACACCTTTAATTCAACATATTCGGTATGGTAATTTATGTTGAGAATGATCTGCAGGGAAATGTACATTCACTCACTGACTCACTCACACACACACGCGCACGCACGCACGCGCACACGTACAGCATGACTAACAAACCATTGTTCTCATCAGGAAACACTCGATATACAGTATGACATTGCACATTCCATGCAGCCAGACAGCTTACACAGTGATCTGTTGACAAAGACACACAATGCATTTCTTCATTAACCACACTGTAGCCTCTTTTCACAGGCAATGTATTTCAGACACAACCATATATATCCTTATATTGGCATTGTGAGGTGGAGACCCCAAAAAATTACCGAATGTGATTGGCTGCGACTCGAAACTGGAGACAAAATTCTGTTTGCGGTGTAATGAAACACATTGTTATACGTGTGCGTGTGTGTGTGCGTGTGTGCATGTGTGGTGAGGTGTACAGAATGACACCTTTCAACCAAATATTTCTCACATGGATGGATTGCTGGATATGTGAAAGAGACAGATTTGTATGTATCCTGTATCACAAAGCAGAGGGGAAATCTACACTGGGGCGGACACCATGTTGATGTATTGTGTCTTGCATTATGTTTAAGTTGGAATCATCCGTCTGAGAAATATTTGTGTATATTTTACACACACACACACACACACACACACACACACACACACACACACACACACACGCACACGCACACGCACACACGCACACGCACACACGCACACGCACAAACCACTGTCCTCATAAGGAAACACTCCACATACAGTATGACATTTCACTTTCAATGTGCAAGGGCCAGACAGCTCACACAGGCATTCTGTTGACAAAGACATCCCATGCATTTCTTCATTAACTACACTGATATTTTGTCATACCGTTCTCCCTAAACCGATGTGTACGATGTTGGGCATAACGGGGCGTGGAGACTCAATCACAACATCAAACACCATAAAACAGCCTCTGAGTGGAAGTCATCTCCTCTGCTAAGACTTTAAAACTGCTACAAATGATAATGATGAGCAAAATGTGCTTCATCAGACGGTGATCCAATTACCACTTTTCACCAAAGGGCAATTAAGCAATCATATACGAGAGGCCATGTCACCAAAGGCATGATTAAAGTGTCATAACACATGGACTTTATTATTGCTTTTATACAATGGGTTACCAGCATTAAAAAGCAATTCATTCCCAAACCATCCATGTTTCAACAAAATGTGATGTGTACAGTAAACTCACTAACACTGGTTGTCAAGTGCAATTTAAGACGTTTCCTGGTCGTTATTTCTATTCGTATTAACTGCCATGTTTGATCAAAACTACCCAAGCACTGGTTGATAGTTCCAGAACTGGTTGATAGTTCCAGAACTGGTTGATAGTTCCAGAACTGGTTTCTGGGGATGCTGGCCGGCTACGGGCTGGGTTAGAAGTGTTGAGAGGCTCCCGACAATATCTACATTATCATTTGTACAGCTCATGTAGCTGGTTTGATACAGTAGCTAGCTAGCCAACTAGCCTACATTTTCATGTAGTAGTAATAGTAATAGTCCGCGTAACAAAGTAAACAATGGCACTTTTTAGGAACGGACATGGCCATGTTGTCTAATATATCATGGGCAGTACAGGCTCTAACAATAGGAATTCCAAACCACACGTTGTATAATTACCATCCATACTTCCCTTGAAATGATTACTGACCAGCCCCTCTAGGGTGAACAGTGGGGAGGCAGGGGTTATGTTGGAGTAGGGGAAAGAGAGGCCTAGGGAGGATGGTGCAATACAGGAAACTAATAAAGTGTAACATTTGCATTTATCTGTTTTTGTGTTTTTGTGTGGTAGAGGGATTGTCAAAGTACGTGCTTGGTGGCACTGAGTAAACTGTGACATGAAGATTGTTGTTTTGTTCCACGTGTGAAGAGACATGCATTAGACAGGATGTCAAAGGCTTCAGTGGGTGACCATCAGCCATTAATTGACTTGCAGTATCCACTTAGCACCACACGAGGGAGCTGTTGTATGTTACCTCTCCCAGCTAGAGGTCATGAAGTCCTCTCCCAGCTAGAGGTCATGAAGTCATGACTTCTCAGCTGTACTATGGTGCAGACCTGGGGCAAAAAATATTTATTTTAGCTTATATGGAATGCTTTTAAATACTATGAGTGTTTTGCTTGAGCCTGCCTGACATGCCAGGTGGGGCAGGGTTTTCACTTCTAGGACCAATTTAATGGTTCCATTGTGCCAGGCAAAATCAAATCAAGCACAGCTAATTCCAAATGCTACTGTATATGAACCCAGGTCTGGTGTGGTGTGATGGCATCCATCTTCGGGACACAAATCAAAAGGGACACAAACTGAAAGAGACTTGTGACTCAAGTGACCAATGTTTTTCTCGAAAAATGGAAGTAGACTGGAGGCAGCAGACGAGAGCTCTATCAAAGTGGTGATAAGATGACAAGATGATGATGTGTTATTTCCTAAGTGAGAAGTGAGAAAACGTCTTTCTCAGAATGAGCACCATGAACAAACAACAGAACCATTTAGAGAAAAATCCCCTATGGCTTTCCACAAAAACCCAAAGAACTTCCTTGTTTAAATAGGAGAAGCCAAATGTGCAGTGTAGTGTGATAATGTGAAAGTCACCCATCGGCCACTCTTGCACCTGTGGTCCTCTGTGGCTCAGTTGGTAGACAGGCTAACAACGCTTAGGTTGGGGGTTCGTTACCCGCTGGGACCATATATACTGAAAAATGTATGCACTCACTGCAATGTAAGTCTCTTTGGATAAAAGCGTCAACTAAATGGAATATACACTCACCGGCCACTTTATTAGGTACACCTGTTCAACTGCTCGTTAACGCAAATATCTAATGGTGTGGGGGATATTTTCTTGGCACACTTTGGGCCCCTTAGTACCAACTGACCATTGTTTAAACGCCACAGCCTACCTGAGTATTGTTGCTGACCATGTCCATCCCTTTATGACCACAGTGTAGCCATCTTCTGATGGCTACTTCCAGCAGAATAACGAGCCATGTCACAAAGCTCACATCATCTCAAACTGGTTTCTTGAACATGACAATGAGTTCACTGTACTCCAATGGCCTCCACAGTCACCAGATCTCAATCCAGTAGAGCACCTTTGGGATGTGGTGGAACGGGAGATTCACATCATGGATGTGCAGCCGACAAATCTGCAGCAATTATGCTATCATGTCAATATGGACAAAAATCTCTGAGGAACGTTTCCAGCACCTTGTTGAATCTATGCCACAACGAATTAAGGCAGTTCTGAAGGCAAAAGGGTGTCCAACCCGGTACTAGCAAGGTGTACCTAATAAAGTGAACAAAACAAACACCTCCATGTTAACACATTCTGATGATGGAACTGTAGTCATGTGCAGCACACAGGCAGACAGGCAGGCAGGCAGAGAGAGAGAGAGAGAGACAGAGAGAGAGAGAGAAAGGGGGGGGGATCTTAACAGTCCCTCCTAAAGACCTCTTCATCCCCACTACCCCCCTGTACAAGTTTCTCTCCTGTTAAAAAAAAAGAAATTCTCATCTTTTTCCTTCTGCCCAATAAGCTCATATTTTTTTAGCAAGTGATTGGCAGGACTGTAGTCATTTCAAACACCATTCTGTTTGTCTCCAACATGGGAGTGTTCAGAGAAGTAAAAAGGGAAATTCCTGGTCTAGGTTTCTTGAACTCTACCCTTGTGGATGATATGTCATCACTTCCCCTTCATCTACGAGAGCGATAGAAAGGGGAAAAATGGAGGGCAAAAAAAAATAAACGGACAAGAGTTCTGAATGGAGTGTACGAGTGAGAGGAGAAAGGCTCCACTGCAGAGTCGAGACAGAACAGGAAGCGTGTCAGCTGACCGAGCGAGAGCGAGAGAGAGATGAGGGGGAGGGGGAGGGGGAGGGGGAGGGGGGTGAAGTCATATGAGGGGAAGCACACAGTCGCCTCACACTCTCGTACACAAATCAAAAGTCAGTGCCGCGAGAGAGTCAGCTAACCTCTCACAGTAACTCCTCCAAAGCGGCAACTCGTTCACACTACCACACAACACAGAAACCCAAACAACTGAGCCAATGTTTTTCTGTTTAGTTGGTTGTTTTCCCTCTGGTTTTCAAGGATCACGTAGATCATTTAGAGAGGTGACAAAGTGCTAAAGCGACAAAGGACTTACTGGATAAGAGTGCGGGTGATATGATGCTGACTGAATGCTGACTGAATATGCCACTGGAAATGTATTGGATCTTCTGGATTTCCATTCTTGCTCTGCTGACCATCATCTCAGACTGTGAGCCAGGTAATGATCATGACATTTTTTCAATTGTTTCCTATTTTTTCAAGATGAATGTACATTTTCATTACAACCTTCCAATGTCCACGCATGGAGAACGATCACCTTATTATAAAACAATGATATACAGTATTTTCCAGTACTTTTTTTTTTTTTTTTTTTTTTTTTTACTGTAATCATTAACTGTCTCTACAATACATAATTTGAATACCGCTTTAGATATAGTTGATACTATTGTTATTGAGTCCCAAGTGTACTTTGAGATTTACTGTATGTATTGATTGTCTTGGCCCTGCGAAGAGTCAGAGTGTGAATTCCCACAGTGTACTACAGTATACTGTATTAGTATTGGATCCTTCAAATCAAATTGGAACAGCTTCAAGTCTATCATTCTAAACATAATAATATTTAATAATAATATTTCACAAACACATTTAACAAAAAACAATAATATTTCACAAACACAAATGGGAGAGACTGATCTTATGAATTATAACTGTTGATAATGAAATGCTAAACAATCCTAAATCTCAAATTTCTAAAGCCTTCAATTAGCAAAGACTTGGTCTGGAATTTGAAAAATATTCTTGTTAGACTGTATTCTCAAGTCCATACTACACCACCAGGTCCCTCTTAAAAAATAGATTTGATCTCAATGAGACTAACCTGGATAAATAAAGGGTTAGGGTTAGATTGAATACCAATATAGGTAACATTTTACATTAAGGTCACATTTGTAACGGTTTTATATACATGACTTTAATCAAATTAATCAATTTTCTAAATGTTTTCCATAATTACACAAATCTGGTGTAAATATTAGCAAATACAATTTGGCAGTTGTGCAACCACTATGCAACAATTGCAAATAGTGTTGCATTATTTCACATCAGGGTTAGTTTCGAAGCATTTATAAGTGCATTTATAAAGCATTAGTAACTGGCTCCTGATTGCAAGCTCCCTATTTGGCAAGCACCAAGTGAATACATTTTTGACATTTACATTTTTGACATTTAACAGACGCTTTTATCCAAAGCGACTTACAGTACAACAAGTACATTTGTCTAAAGTAAGTGAATCATCTATACATCAGTCATCATAACAAAAAAAAAACAATGCTAGGACCAGGGGCCATTGGTCGTCACTAGTAATGCTAGAAGAAGGAAGGATTACTTTTTTTTGTTTGTTTTACAGTAAGAAGAATATCGATCAATCTAAACTAATGACTTATAACTGTTTGTAAATGGTTTATAATTGAAGAATAAACTGGTTATAAGTGATTTATTGACTAATTATAAACCATTTATAAACCCTTTACCAATGTGGCCTTAATGCAAAGTGTTACCCAAATATATATATATATAGCCAATGTACGGTCACCAATGAAACTGGGTTAGAAATCACTGGTGATTCACAGTTCCTTGACACTACTATCTTTTCATTGACAACCAGGCTGGAAAGAAAAACTCCATGCAAAACTGCTTACTTGCAAAAATCACTGTGTTTAATAATCACTGACGTTTTATAAATGACAATTGAAGACCAGGCTAGCAATAAATTATCCTACTCTCTTTGAAAAATATTTTTTAGGGTTGTCCCTGTAGGAGAACTCTTTTGCAGAACCCTTTTTGGTTCCATGTAGAACCCTTTCCCCACAGAGAGGGACAAGGAACAAGCCAAAGAACCTTTTGTGATTATAGGTAGAACCTGGATGTGTTCATGTCTCTTTTTTAAGACTTCAACGTCTGACCTTATGAACCTCTGTTGGTTGGAAATAACACGTTTGACATGTAGGCTTCCTCTCTGACAGGTGTCGACTTCCCCAAGCCATCCAATCTGACAGTGGATTTATGGGACGAGCAGGTGATGTTGCTTTGGGACCCCCCTCAAGGGACTCCAATGGAGGCTCAGTATCAGGTGGAGATGGCAAGGTACACCTCATCTCACTCCTCCTTTCATCCCCAGTACTGTCAGTTCACAATCTCACTCCATCAATCTCACTCAAAGACTCCTCCACCTGTGTATCGCATCATCCCCTGAGCCACTCACTCATCTCAACCTAAATTCATATTCTATTCATTCTATTTTCATGTTATTTTTCCTGTAATGTATTCAAATGTATTCAAAATTGAAATATATTCGTCTCGCAAGGAGAGTATTTTCTCACGACTTACAGGATTCAATAAGATATTGCTAAGCAAAAAAAAACGAACATCTTATTCGACAGATAGATTTCCATAAACAACCTTGTTTTTGATATTCAACATCATCATCTCATTTTGGTGGCTCACATCCTGTTCACACCACTGTCTCACACCTCACCTCATGTTGCCTTGTAAGAGCTTGTTTGAGAAAGGTTTGCACACCTTTGTTTGCTAGCACACTGGCTTTCTTGCTACCTCACATTGATGTTAGAAAAACATCATCGTTTGGCTCAACAGCCCTCCGTAACAGCCCTCATGTCTCTATTCCTCCCAGGTACACAAGAGGTGATTGGGCCAGCGTGATCAGCTGTGAGAGGACCGGTGTGACATACTGTGACCTGACGGACCTGATCCACGAATACACATTGGCCTACAAGGTCAGAGTTAAACTGGTCACCGCGAAGGGCGTCTCCGCCTGGTCAAATGTGAAGAGGTTCTACCCCAAACACTGTGAGTGAACTAGAATATAGCAAAGTATCCAGAGCAACAACAAAAAAAATGCTTTCCTTTAAAGTATTTTAGTTTTGCTTGATTGAGCTTGTCTGGCGCAAACGGAACAACTTGAATAGTCTCAAAAGTGTTGGTCCTGCTCATCTGCCACTCACTCCAGGCAGGCTCAACCAAATGCTCAAAGTATATGAAAGAAAACAAATACAATTTGAAGGCTTGCAACAGTTATTTCAGAGCCCTGAGTTAGTTGAAAGAATGTGTACTTTTCAGAAATGCTTACCCCTTTTTAAGCACCTGCTCCCTCTCTTACATAGTGCTTCTTCTCCCCACTTCTCCTCCCCTGTTTATTTAGGTAATCTACAGCCCCCGTCCTTCAACCTATTGGTTACCTCCAGCTCAGTGATGGTCCAAGTTTACAGGAAGCCTATTCTGAAAAAGATCTTTCTGTATGGAATGACATACACCATCTTCCTGCAGGAGAGAGCGCAGGAGAACAAGGTAAGGGGAATGGAATCATACCGTCAATAGACTAGATTTAGATATCAGGATGAGGTTTGGATTGGGATGCATAACAGCACTAATGTCATCAAATAATGTCAGTCATGACCGATGAAGTATCTTTGTTGAGGTACTGTGCTGTAGTGTATGTGTAGTGGAGGTGATTTGGAATCATGCCTATCGTGATGATGTAGCCCTGCCAGAGACATGTTAAACCCAAGTGTCGACCTCTAGCCTTGAAGATGTCCTCTTGGCCGATTGTTAGATGCCTGTGTCTTCCACATGGGAGACCAGGGTTCGAACCCCATCTGTCGCATATTCTGTAGTGTAGCCCATCTACTTGGTCTTGTGGTGGCTTTGTATATTGAAGTGATGGACAAAGAACACTGTATACTGATTTAAATGTTCATCTGTTGGCTTGCAGACCATCGTCAAACAGTTGAAAGATGAGGACGATGGAATGGTGCAGTTTGAGTCTCTGCATTGGGGACGAGAGTACTGTGTCAGCGTCATGGTTGAGGCCAATGGAGCAGAATCCACCAGCGATGTGTCCCCTGAACAGTGCCTCCTGCTTCCGGAGCAAGGTAAAATAGCTTGTCGGGCTAACGGGGTCTCCATTATATGGAACTTTAATTAGATTAGGAGTGAGGGGATTTGAATTGTTAGCGTTATTACACAGCTTGATTATGTGTTAGCCTCAGTACCTGACTGTTTATAGTAAATTCAATAGTGAATTCAGCAGTGCCAATCTGGTCACTAAGATAACCACAATCTGGTCACTAAGATAACGACAAGTTGGGTGAAACAGAAACAAACTGGCACCGAGGCTTATTACATGTGCAGCTCTATACAGTACATGACCTAATGTTCTAATGACCTAATGTTCTTAGACTAGCATATTCAGACTGTAATGTCGTACAGAAACTTAAGGATTAGTATCTAACTGTGTTGTCTTTCCCATCAGAGTGGTTCATCATTGCTGTGTTATCCCTGTCAATCCTAACCGTGACGGGGGTCCTGGCCATCCTGGTGTTTTTGCTATGCTGCTTCTTGAGGCGTCCTGAGAAAATGCCTATTGTATTGGTGAGTTTATGCATTTGAATGGTATTTTCACTAATACGGAACAGACTGTCTTAGTTCTATATCACTTCAGAGAAGGAAGTACAAATGCTGCATTGTTAAAGTATGACAAATAAACCTACAGTATGAATAACAGACAGAAGAGGAGCTGAATGGTGCTCTCCAATCTCTATTTGTTACAGCAGTTCTCATTTATGGCAAACTTCACCAATAGCAGGGCTCTTTGAAATCTTTTTTTATATACAGTCTGATCACAGGCCCACCACTGACTATGCTAACTACAGCCTAAAGTTACAGCCTTATCTGCATGCAGTTTCCTAATCAGTCCATCAATTCTCCATTCTCAGAGCTCATGTAAATAACAGTAGGTTGCATAGTTACGAGTGCTGTTTTTGCCCAATCTTTCACCACAGAAATCCCCTGGGAGTGGTTGGCACCCACTGACTGTTGGCGAGGTCCCGGTGGAGATTGTCACGGAGAAGGGCTGGTACATGACCACGGCGAGCACTGATGCACAGTGCTGGGTGGCTGAAGAGAGCATCACGAAAATAACCAAAAGAAGAGAGGAGGAAGAGGGTGAGGACAGAAGTATGGACAGTGGGGTTAGCGAGAAGTTGCACTCTTCGCTTAGCAACACAGAGTGTGGAGGAAAGCCGAAAAGGCAAGAGGACAGCGGCTTCGGAAGCATGGGAGGACCGGATAGAGCTGTCAGCCACAGGAATGGAACTGGAGAGCCCCCCCTGCAGGATGGGAGGACGAACAGCACCATCAGACAGAGGGAGGACAGTGGCGTGGGGATGGTCTGCCAGTTAGGATCTGCTGGAAGCCTTGACAGGGAGGACTGTGGACTCCTGCCTGAGACAGCCCTGGTAACTGGGGACAGCTACCGCAGCCAGAGCCCCTCCTCTTCAGTGGACATTCATGTTATTGAGAGAGTGGACACTTTCAAGCAAACCTATGAAACAGAGACAGTTATGGCTGCTCTTATCACAGGATACAGGTCTGATCACAAGATGTGCATTTGTTCAGGGGAAGGTATGTGTGTTTGGTGCCAGGCAAGAAAACACTATGGGACAGGGGAGGATGGACAGTCCATATCTCCTTGTGTCACAGAGGGGCAGCTAAACAGTATCCATCTAACGCCTGACACATGTGAGAGGAAATCTACGTGCCCCAGCTACCTGAGAAAGACTAATCCCCAAACAGAGACAGAGTTCAACCTGGAGAACACAGAGACATGTTCCCATATGCCCCGCATAGACTTGGGTGACTCGTTCCCATTGATGACAGCTCTGTCAGGGTTCCCCCTGGTGGAGGGAGGGCTGCATTGCAGCGTGAACACTGTGCCACTCTCTCTCTATGATATGGAACTGACAATTGATTGATATGTCCAGAGGCACTTGGTTTACAATCTTATCCAAAGCTGTGTAGCATATGACAGAGTTTGGTTTTACTCTTAAGTACGAAAGTGGTAAGATACTATTAACCAACCCTTGATATGCCATTCCAAGCAAAGGGTTTGATTTCAAATTCTTTTTGGAGACTTCTTTAGAAAATGAAAAGGAACTTTGGAAAGGAAAAGGAAAAAGGAAAGTTGAACTTGGGTCCACTATTTGAGAGCCAGAGCACTTACTGTTATGAACAGACAAGCTGTTGTGAGGCAGGAAGGAAACAGAGGTTGAGTCAGTTTTTAAAACAGCAGCCAGCTGTTGGTGGTGGTTGGAGGAGGGGTCTAGTTCATTTCATTTTTAACTGACAAGAATCATTTAATTGAAAATGAAACATGTGTGGGAGGTAAAAAGGGGAGAAACGTTTTTCAAACGGGTGGGTGGCAAGTTTCTCGCCCCCCAACAACAAAATTCTAAACATTGTCAGTATAACTATATAATAGTCAAAACACATATGCAATATAAATGTTATGTCATGAACATTTTTAATGAACTGACTGTTTATAGTAATGCATCAGAGTTGGTCCATTTTCCAGAACGCCTTTCATTCCTCCCACCCCTGCGAAAAAAAACGGACATAAAGAACACAAGTGGGAGATAATCACATATGTTTTTATCACATCACCCACTATGATTTACTGACTAATGTGAGCTGTGACATTTTGATTGGTTCCTTGTTGGAAAATATCATTCACTTGTCCGACCCTCCCAAGCTATGTGTCTCTGGGTCATCTCATTCTCAGAATTCCTAATCAGGGTTATTCATCATTTTGCACAGGTCCACTTTTCCAACCTATTTATTTATGAACTGCGTTGCTGTAAATACGTGTATGATTGCAGTCCCCATGACGATATGATGATTAAAAAGGTTATAAACCAGAACTGCTTTGAAGATTGTGTTTTATTTTTCCCACACCCTTAGAAGTGTGTTAAGATTCCCCAATATGTATTTTTTAAGTTTATTTGTTAGTGAGGAGAACTGAAATATTGTATATGCTCATTTCTGTCAATGTGCAGGAAGAATTTCAATAGTATGAATGTGGCACAGTTGCCAACAGATGTATCTAAACCTATGGCCTCTATGGAGTAGCATACTACACTCTAGAGAAACCATGAGTGCGTCAAAACCACTGCGAAAGCCAGGTAGGCTAAGGTCACATTCAGAGAGTGACATGTAACGGTAACTCTTTGAGAAAAATATGGGATTTCCGTATGTGAAAGGTAAATGTAAGGGGAATTCTTCACAGAATCCCCACTTCCTCTTTGAGTCTCCTCCTCTACCTAATGCTAGTCATAAAGGAGATCAGCAACGCCACGTAAAATAACAGGCAAACAACACTATTTAAATATCGAAATTATGAAATTCATGTACTCACAATTGTGTATACAATTTAAGACTATTATTATTATAAAACTGGATAATCTATAATCTATATATTTCTCGCTAAAATCCAAAGTATGGTTAAAATGTATATTTTTCATGAAAAAAAAAGGATCAAGTATAATAATCAGTGATTTTCATCTGCATCGCACGTGTGTAGGTGAGGATGAGGTGAACCATTCTTTATCTTCCCTGCAAATCCACTCCCCACATTGCCACAGTGCCCGTTATTCAGCCCACACGTCTTCATAGTCATGGTAACCACACACGCACACACACACTCATCACTGGAATGATAAACACTCATCACTGGAATGTCCAACAGATAAGCTGATCAATATAGTGTGCACGTAAAAAAGGTTCTTAGAAACTCCTACAGTGCCTTGATCTTGACGTCCTCCTTCCCCAGATTTCACAGAACACAGTGTGCAGGGAAATTACGTGACACAGCATTGACTTAGCAAAATTGATTTATGACCAGGTAAAGTATGCAAATGATATACAAATTGTGAATATACTATGGCTCAAAATAGTATGGGGTAGCTACAGTGGCATGACTAATTTGTAAACTTGTTACAGCTATCATTGGCAGCAGAGTTTTGTTGAAATAACATCTGAGAATTGATGAGATATCTGTCTAATGCTACCAATGACAAGCTCCTCTATTGGCCCACTGTCTATATTTCAACCTCTTGTTATTACTATTATAGATCATACTGTACAGTTTGTGTTGATATGGCATCTGCATATGTCATTTGCTGGCTGATTTCTGCTCTTTCTCATACAGTGGAAATGCCCTTATAAGATCTGATCTAAGGAGGAAGATACTCTCAGAGAGGGAAATATTTATCAGTCAAATCATAACGACAAAGAAAAGGAACCAAAAACACAGCTTTTATGGAAATCATACGGTGAACAGGTGAAATGAGAAATGTGTGGGATTAGCTAGACAAAAAAACAACAAACTGTAATGTAAAAACGATCTGACAGAAAAATAACATCTGGGACTTCAGAGAAAGGGTAACAACAGCTTACAAGAAAGAAGCTTTGCTGAGTTTCTGTGGTCTGTGGTCATGTTGATGAACCTCAACACCCACGCTTCATACATTCTACTTGTCATCTAAGCTGAGAGGTGTATGTGTGTGTCACCCTATAGTAGGGTAACTCCTTAAGCCCCACAATTTGTATCCATAGAGTTCAAACAGTGACTCAGAGATTACCAAGTGTGAAAGCTGTCAAGACAAGAGCAACAGGCATATAATATGCAGTGCCCAGTGTAAATAATGGGGCAGCAGGTGTCAAATGCATATTCACTGACAGGGGTAAATGTTATGGTGTTGGTAGGGTGGACCCAAGTGCGGATGGACGGCAGGTATAGCAAAAATAGAGATTCGCAGGGGAGAATCTCTGACAAAGACACAGGGGAACAAAAGGGCTATATATACCCAACACAGGGCAGGAAAACACAGGTGATTGGAATGAGTAGCGATGAGACCGCACTGGCACTGGACCGCCAGAGGAGGGCACCAGAGTCACCAGAACAGCAACCTCAGGCCTGACAGGTAAAGTCAACAAGGTGGGCTGAGTTGCTTGGTCCAGACACTTCCCCTAAAGGCTGCTGGTGGTCATTGTATAAGCATCCCATCAGCACAATGAGGATGGGGCAATTGCAACTAACAGGCATCTTGTGCACCTAGATCCAAGTGTTGGGGAAGGTCATTCATCTTTGTTCAGTGTCCACATTTTGTCATTTTGTTTGATTTGTTGTCTAATTTTTTTTTTATTATTATTTTTCCTATTAGGGGAGTCTCTTTTTTTTTTCTGACTATTCATTTTGGGGCCAAAGTAGTCCGTCAAGAGGAAGAGTGTAGCGGTGCTGCTAAACGTCCTGTCTTATTGAAGGTTTTACTTATGATGACTGATGTATAGTTGATATTACTTCCTTAGACGAATGTACTTATTGTAAGTCGCTTTGGATAAAAGTGTCTGTTAAATGACTTAAAAATAAATGGGAAGCTTCGACGGCCATATGGAAGACGAGGAAAAATGGTATCTTGGGGCAAGGGTCTGTGGACCTGGTGGATATGTTTATGGGGTTGGTGGCTGCTTGCCTGAGGGTGGAGCATGCATATTAAATAACCTGCTAAGATATGTACCTCTATTTGTGAGTACCTGGGCCTTGCAAAATGTTTTGTGTGTAGTGAGGTGTCTGTGGAATATATTGCTGTGTATTCACCTATTAAAGGGGATCTTAAAATGTAATTCTTTCTCTCTTGACGTGAAGAATTGACAATAAAGCCACTTTGACTTTTTTTGACTCTCTCTCTCTCTCTCTCTCTCTCTCTGTCTCTCTCTCTCTCTCTCTCTCTCTGTCTGTCTCTCTCTCTCTCTCTCTCTCTCTCTGTCTCTCTCTCTCTCTCTCTCTCTCTCTCTCTCTCTCTCTCTCTCTCTGTCTCTCTCTCTCTCTCTCTCCTCCTGATACTTAATGATATTGCTATTTCTGTCTTATTCAGATTACAAGTAGGCACTATTTACCCTCCACTAAAGGCTTGGTATTCAAAGGTTTTCAGATACAGATTTGACTAAAATCTCACAGCTCATTTCTATCTCTCTTTCTGTCTGACTGTCTGTCTCTCACATTCACTCAGTGTGACGTTGGGAGGAAGAGGGGGTGGGGAACACAGCGCTGTGGTTTGTGTAACGACATGTGAGTGAAAGACAAGCATGAGACACAATGATATATCTGAAAATGCTTATATGGGCAGACCAAATCGAGGAACACATGTTATACGTACGTACAGACAGTCAATCAATCAATCGGTGAATCAAACCAACTATTCTACATGAATATACAATATGTACAGAAATGTTGTACTGTATGGCTGGTTGTCACAAGCTGACAGGGCAAGTTTATCCTTGTATATACATTTTGACAGAAGCTACAAGGTTGTCAAAGTTGCCTAATTTATCGTGAGATTGTGTTGTTTCAGTTCATGTGTAAGAGGGTTGTGTGTGACACACAGAGACCAAGTCATATGGGAAATAGTAAACAAAATATTGACAACCACCCCTGGCCTCCCCTATGACACTGTACATTCAGACACATACAGTAACTAAATCATACAAACAGGGATGCCAGGAACACATTATGTATGTATTTTGTTCATGCAACCTTTATTCAACCTAGTAAGACCCTTGAGGTTGGAAACCTCTTTTTACATGGGCGACCTGGCAAGAAGGCAACAAGGAAGTGAAACAGCAGCTCATTCATAATACACGTTACAAAGATAAAGACACACAAAGACAAAGTGCTACAAAATGTTAGATGAGTTTTTAGTACAATAAATGTACACTAGGTATAGTCTCTTCTCCAGTGTACACAAACATAGATAGGTTGGTATTGCGCTGTAACTTGGACATGTAGTGAACATTATCCTGTGTAGTATTCTCGTCTTGAGTGATATTGACCTGTGCGCTGCCCATGCACTATTTCATGAAGCCACTGATGGAGAAAGGGGAGGGAGACTCCTTCACGCCAACTGACCTGTTGACAAACATATCAAATAAACACAAACATTTCCTTACTTTCACAAAAATGTATAACCATTGATACTGGTAATCAAGTGTTAAGTTATGGGCAATATACTGTACTTCTTGTCTTTAGTCTATACACTCACTTGAGCACTTTATCTTTCAGTGAGGGCTCTGCAGAGAGAGAGAGAGACAAAACAGAGAGAGACAGACAGAGAAAATAAGTTGATACTGTAATATCATTGCCAATATGTCCACTAATTGAACTGCAATCGAACAAAGAGGTGACACCTGACAGCCACTAGTCCACCCACTTCCCAGGAGTAACAATAGGTCTTATTGAGGTTCCAAATGAGCTACAGAAAAATAAGGTATCTGATCTTTTTTTTTTTAAACATGTTTTTAGGGCATTTCTACTTTATTGGGATAGAGACAGTAGAGGTTGACAGGAAGGATGGGCGAGAGAGAGGGGGGATGACATGCAAGACATGTCGAGGGTCGGAATCGAACCTGGAACCTTGCGATTATGTGGTATGCGCATTAGTGTGCTACGCCACTAAGCGCCCCCAGGTATCTGATTTTAATAGAACTACAAGACAATGCCCAGATAGTGTGACAGTCAATTTTCTTGTGGTGGCAGGTGGATCAAGGAGATATTATAAGTCAGATGGAAGGAGTTCTAGTCATGCCCGACATGCTACTACACAAACACCACTAGTTGTACTGGTCTGAATTGCTAAAGGGGCTATTTGTGGGTCAGTAGTTGTCAGGGTTTTGCTGCTCATTTCCACGTTTATCCCGACTCTGCTGTCTGAAGGTACCTTTCCTGTTTTAATGGTACTGAAAATCAGTCAGTTCTGAATATTATTCTTAGCTTTATGGGAGTGATAAGATGGTGACAAGTGAAGCTCAGGCTCATGATTATAGGTGATGTAGTTCTGCAGATGGACTCACTCTTTTTCTTGCAGCGCTTGCAGGGTTTTTTACAGTAGAGCTGCACAATGCCGATGGTGAAAAGGATAGCCAGGAAGGACAACCCAACCGCCATACCAACTTGAACAGAATTGATCCTGCTCCCTACAATAAGAGCAGAGGAAAGGGGTGGTCAGAGGCTCACGTTTACAGGGGGTTACAGTCAGTTTGAATCTGGTATTCTGATCAACTCTATCTAGAGAAGACCAGCAACACAGCCATTTAATTCCTACCTCCGCTGCACTTTTAGGAGGTGAAGAAATCAAAAGTGCTTGTGCAGTAAGTAAAGTTCAGATGATGTCTGAGTCTTTCCTCTAGAGGACAAGCTGCAGAGGTAGCAGTGCTCTCTATCAGTGTCCGAATTAGACCATGACTTTCTGTTTTCTATTTTCAGTGACATGATGATAAATATTTAGGCCTACATCACAGCTGTTTAGACAAACTTGGAAATATCATGCAATTCTAGCATCACATTGCACCAAAGGGATGCATAACACTCAGTGATTAACTGAAGTCTGACAGTTGTAAAATGATATATATATATATATATATATATATATATATATATATATATATGTTTTGTATATTGTATACCATATATATTTGACAACATTTAACTTTTTATGCCTTTGGGTGAGGCATAAAAGGAGAGCCAGGGGGTGGGTCCCTCTGGCTCTCCTTTGATTATTTGACAAAGAGTCAATTGCAAAATTAAACATCTGTGTACTGTATGTGTAAACATAGTACTTGGTAAATAAAATACACTTGGCAATACATGGAATATATTTGACACAGAAAGGAACATACAGTATCACAGTCTACAGTTTAACCATTATCTCCTGTCACAAAAGGAACAGTATAGCTTCTCTCAATTTGGATCTCTTACCAGCCACCCCCATGGCTTATTTTCCAGGGGTTAATTTTGTTGTGTGTCCACCTCTCTCCTCTTCCCCTTATGGTGTTGGATCGTGTGTATCACTCAGTCTGGGTTTACAAGCTCTGTCCTTCAACGTCCGTCAAAGTCCTGAAATGTTTTGCCATAGGTTGGAGTAGTCTCTTACCATTCTCTGTCCTTCCATAGCAAGTGTCGTTCTGTTCAGTTGACATTCCTATAAAACTGGTTCATCTTGGTTCATTCTTCATTCCCTCTGACCATGCCCTCCTTCTTTCTTTCTTTCTTTCTTTCTTTCTTTCTTTCTTTCTATAAATAGCACCTTGAGTCGAAACCATGTGAACACAACACTATCTGTCTTGCATCTATCTTTCCATCTATTTTGGACATCACATATTTTGTCTGTAGGTGTTTATGTAGGCCAATTTAGTATTATCCACAAGGATAAGTTAAAAGTGATCAGATTCTTAAACAAACATTTCAACAACATGGCCTTTCTGCAGATCATTTCCTGTATCTAATGTTACTCCTGTCTGAGTGCTTCTGTAGCAGAGATGGTTTGTATCACCACTCCTGTAATCAGTTCCTTCACTAAGACCCTGAAAACATGTGTCAGCTCCCTCAAGCAAATGCGGGCTAAGGCCGATGTCTCTTTCAATGTATATATCTAAAAAAGGCGCATTGGACGATTTCGGGCATGTACTGTCAGTGTCTTTTATTAGGGTGCAGGTGGATAGGACACCACTGTTGATTCCTGTAGACAGCCCTGCTCACTCTATAGCCTAACGCTGAAGCTCTTTCTCTAGGTCTACATGCTGACAAATAGGGTATTTTCATTCATGATGTTTCACCGATTACCCCATTTTACATAACGTGATTAGTGAAATGGTGAGTCAGCCCCACGATATTGCCCACGATACCGTTATTGGGGGGCAATATTCGGTTACATGAAGAGTTGTTTGCGTTATTCATTTTCATGCTACAGTCAGCCAAGTAACATGGTAAGAGAGACGTCGGGTTTTCATGTATAGATGAAGTCTAGTTCACTTCAATTAGTTGTAGTTTTGTATTTCTTTTTGTTTTTTTGTATAGTTGTATTTTCCCCTTAATCACAACAATGAAACAAGTAAAAAAAGAAAATCGAGTTGTTTTTTTAATCTATTTCTTGCAGGCGGCTGGTACTAAAAGAGGTAGTTGGCACACTAACCAGAGAGGAGCCTCGATGTGTTAATAATTTCCCTTGGGGGGGTGGGGTTGTAAACAAACTGTTACAAGCGATCCCTGCTTAAACAAAGAGGGAGGCTGTATGTGCAACACTTCAAACAGAGAGAGAGAGAGCGAGAGAGAGAGAGAGAGAGACAGCGAGAGAGAGAGAGACAGCGAGAGAGAGAGAGAGAGAGAGAGAGAGAGAGAGACAGCGAGAGAGAGAGAGACAGCGAGAGAGAGAGAGAGAGAGAGAGAGAGAGAGAGAGACAGCGAGAGAGAGAGAGAGAGAGACAGCGAGAGAGAGAGAGAGAGAGAGAGAGAGAGAGAGAATGTGAATGAGTAAGAGAAGGAGTAGGAGAAGGTGACCACGGGGATTGGGAGAGAGGAATCTCTTCCCACAGTGTAGTCAAAGGAAGAGAGGGGGGACATATATTCACCTTCTGCAAGGGTCTCTCAAGTAGACGTCTGTAGAGCATCAGAGATACTCCACCCTCATCAGCTCCGGCCCCTGAGACCACCAAGTACAGACTGACAGGGGAGGAAGAGAAGTAAGTGGCACAGTTCAGTCATATGTGTTGTTCCTAACTTTCGGTCATCATTCGTCTGATGAAGGTCGACTGAAACGTCACGTATATTTCTTTAGTACTGTTTGATAAAACCTAGACTTTTTGAATGAGATTGTTTCTGTGCAGTGAGTGATTTAGTTGTTGAAAGTTATTTAGTTGTTTGGGCAACATTCAGTCACCTACATGTATCGTGCAGGTTGACTAAAAAGAGCGTGGGAGCAGCATACACTCCCTTTCTTTCTTGACACATTTTGGTCATGATGACAACCTTGAAAGTGAATCAGTTAAGATCAACATTAACCACAGAAATAAAGAACAGGATTTGATATATTATCTCTGTGACAGAAATTAAGGGTTAAATGGTTTTTGAACCTTGTAAAGTCTGTTGGAGCCTGTGTCACTGAAATTAGGCGATATGTTGATCCAGCTCTGATTAAGAATGATGAAGGATGAACTTTGACCCAGCTCTGATTAAGATTATTAACAGGCATAGGTTGGCAGATGAATTGTTTTTGCACAGCATATTACTGACTCACATTAAACAGCATAAACATCTAGATTGAATTAAGTTCCCAAGGGTGTGAGTTCAGCAGTACTAGTCTCATAACATTTCACCCATTCCAAGCAGTTTTGTGGAGATATAGGCTACTAGTCAACCAACCTCTGACCAATCCAATGCACAGAAAGTGTATAGTATGCATATAGCTTTAGCTTTCATATGCAAATTATTTCATATTCAAATCTCCAATAGTCTGAAACACCACTCGGGTCTCTTATCATGTGGATCTCTATGCTAATGTTGATGGGGATTTTGATTTTGTCAAAGCAACCTTGTCCTTTTTACACTTTTGTTGAGATGACACCTCATTTTGTTGTCTATTTTCACTAATTCGAGATTATTTCTCTTTGTATCTACAGTGCCTTCGGAAAGTATTCAGACCCCTTCACTTTTTCCACATTTTGTTGTGTTATAGACTCAATTTAAAATGGATTAAATTTTAAAGAATTTGCCACTAATCCACACACAATACCCCAGAATGACAAAGCGAAAACAGGTTTTTAGAAATGTCAGTGAATGTATTAAAATTTAAATACAGAAATACCTCATGTACATAAGTATTCATTTGCTATGCCACACAAATGAGCTAAAATGCAAAAATGTCATCAACAAATCATTCAATAAGTTGAATTAAGTCCATCTTAATGCAAGGATAATAGTTCATGTCATTTTGGAATTAATATCTTTGTTTTTATAGGGTCTCTGATTTGCATAGGAATGTGTGGATCAGGTTGTCATTACACCCTGAGGCCTGGGGAGACTTTCAAAAATCTCAGTGAGGGTCTGAATACTTATGTACATGAGGTATTTCTGTATTTAAATTATAAATTAAAATAAATTATAAAATTTTTTTTTTCTAAAAACCTGTTTTTGCTTTGTCATTCTGGGGTATTGTGTGTGGAAAATAACCCTTTGTTTTAATTTAATCAATTTGAAATTGAGTCTATAACACAACAAAATGTGGTAAAAGTGAAGGGGTCTGAATCATTTCCGAAGGCACTGTAAATCTCTCTTATTCTCCAGTGCTTTCTAAATCATTATTTTCAGTGTGTAACCATATGGCTGGGGTGGGGGAATTTGGACACAATTTTATCATGCAAGCATACTGTAGCCTTTCGATAAAATACGATCCAATATCATTCATTATAACAAGTATACAATTTTAGGGGAAGTTCACATTTTGACACAGTTCCTTATCGTTATTCCAGTTGTATTCCAGTCGTATTCTGAAGACATCTCTGATTTGCCGCAATCAAACCTCTGAGTCAGGCATTAATTATCATGCCCCAGTGGACCTGTACGGC
>NC_139657.1:6227470-6254970 GCF_951799395.1 Argentina silus
TTTAATGGTTTATTTCTTTACACTACAAACACTATTCTAATCATAGGCAATCTGTACACATGACATTTGAAAACAACCAAAAATGAGTACAAAAGGACAATAATAGAAGTACAAAAGAACAACAGTAGGAAGGTGCATGTTGTGTACAAACACCCCTTTGAGCCCTATCCCTGACTACCCACCCACCCACCAGCTGTCCTTCATACAGTTCAGGTGGACCTTCACGCTTCAGGAAAGGCGGGGTGCTTGACAACAATGACAACCATCATGAGTAGGGCTTGCCAAGAAACACTTCCAGGGACATAAAAACAGACACATGAAACATCATCATCATCTTCTTCATAATCATCATCATCAGATTGGCACTGTATTTGCGGAGAGATAGAACAAAAAGGATGAGGAAATGAAGGCCTTAAATGCTCCAGTAACAGTTGGAAGCTGCCTGTTTGTGTTATACTGCACTTTTCGATGTTGTTGTCGTTTTGCTGTTACATATGAAGAGGGCAGGTCAGTCAAGTTTCGGTCATGGTCTTAGGATAATGACTTGCAGTTTTTCTTCTAAAGTATGTTTCAACTTTCATAACAAGAGTGGAATGACAAATCTAACCACTTATCGTTTGGAAATAGGTTAAGTGACTCATGCAACTGTTTCATGTGGTTACCGTAACATGTACTCGACTTATCTATTGTGCTGTAATTTCAGGAATATTCATTAAGCATCATTAGTATTGTTGTATATAGACTTGAGTCATGAGCCACACCCTGCTGGGTCAAACCATCTCAGACAGGGCCTGTGGCGCTAGTGACAGACACACAGGTACAACATGACTAGTGACACACCGTATGTATTGTGTGTGTGTGTGTGTGTGTGTGTGTGTGTGTGTGTGTGTGTGTGTCTGTCTGTCTGATCCTGTCACGGCAAAATGCGTCTGTACCAAAACAAACTTAGTGGCAATATAGGCGGGGCAGTAAATATTGTCAGTGGACTTGTGTTGAGAAACACCTATGACGTTCCCCGTTCAATAATGACAATAGGCTAAAATAGACACTTATTTCATAATAACGGGCAGCAGTTGTCGACCTATCGGGCAAAATCCCTCATTGGTAACCCTACCAGTACATCCTCTATAAATGTGTGAAGGTAGGACGGGCTTTCTGTAAGGCAGCCCCCACTCTTGGGAACACTCTCCCAAACCACATCAAAGAATCCAACCTTCAAACGATTCCTCAAAAACCCATCTTTTTAAACTTGCATTCATCTTTATCTTGCATCTTTTTTGGAGAGAGGTGTTATTTGTTTGGTCCGATCAAAAAGCATGCATGACATTAGCAGAATTGTAAGACTTTGTCATTGCAACGTTGCAATGTTGTTATTGGTGGAAAATAAACACCATGCAGAGGTCATTATCTGATGGGGGTGGTCATCTCAAACTTCAAGTCTGGGCAAAGCCATCATGCTCGCATGCTGTCGGCAGAAAAACAAGACAGAATGCGAAGTTTCCACGGGAGAGGAACTCCCACGAACTCACGGGGGAAAATGCTAAATACAGTCAGTGAATCTTCGCGTTTGAGAGGGGCATTTGGTTTGAGCAATGTGCTGCGCATATCACTAATCTACAAATCACCTTTGGTAAATAAGTAAGCACCAGTTATGTGATCAATATCAGCGAATCTGCGCAGTGCCTTGCTGAGGCTAATCCTCTCAAACGCTGAATTTGTTTTGGCATTGATTAGGCCTACTGCGCTTTATGTTCCATGTCCAGGGGTGTGATTTTTAATCTGCTGCAGTAATTATTCTGCAAATTCGGCTGTTAGGGAGAGAATCATGTGATAGGATGTTATGCAGAGAAATATGTTTGTAGGACAAGCTATGTTTGCGCACATGGAAGTCAGTGATTTATGTTTTCTATGGGTTAATGAGGCAATACATGTGATATGACTAAAACGGCCCATGGTTTCATCATAATAACTCACCATGCCATTGCTAGATCAGGGTAACCCACTTTCTTTCTCTCTCGCTCTCTTTTCTCAGAGTGACACCCGACAAACTGAAGAAAGCACTATACCTTTAAATCCTGGACATCACGGTAAGCCGTCATTGAGCAATTGGAGATTGGAGAATGTAAAACCTTGTCGTTGCATAACATTTCAGTCATGTGTTTCATTCTTACAGGCGATACTGTATGACGCCTTGGAAAAATGTAGATCTTCACAAATGACTTCCCCTTTCTCCACGTCTTCCCCATCCTCTCTTTCTCTTCCTCTCTCGCTTTCTCCCAGGCCCTCTCCCTTCCTCGCTTTCTCTTTCTGTCCCCCCCCACAATCTCTCTTTCTATTTCTGTCCCTCTCTCTAAGTGGTTAGGTGTCAGTGGAATACATTGTCAGGTATTGACCCAATAAAGTAATATTTTAAATTCAAAATTCTCTCTCTCAGTTGTAGCACGGCCTGGTAGACACAGGAAGCCCATGACGGTCCCACATAAGCCCCAGAAGGAGAGGGGGTCGAGGACGAAGAGGATCCTGATCACTGTGCTTGTTGTACTGGTGGTCCTGGGTATACTGGTTACAGCTGGCTACTTCAGTGAGTCCACCTCTAACATACTGTACACCCAAGAATAGCCAATTTCCCAATTCTAACTAAATGTACATGGATTCTCAAGTTCAGTCTAGTATCGCAATAGGCTTTATAACTTGGCACTGTCCTTTTTTTCCCTCTTCTCCATCCCTTCTCCATCCCTCCTTCCCTCCCTCCTCATTGGCCCCCAGTCAAGAAGCTGATCGACAGTAAGTACTTCTTCTGCGCCAGGTCAGTGAAGTTCATCCCTCTGGATAAAGCGTGTGACGGAACAGAAGACTGCACAGGCGGAGAGGACGAACTCACCTGCGTGTCCAGCCGTAGAGTCAATACCACCTTCCCAGGTAAAACACACAGTCTTGTACACGCGCACACACACACACACACACATAATTGTATTACACATATTGTATTTGCAAATGCATAATTGCAAAAACACTCTAAAGTTATATTTCATCTACTGTACAGTACAACCGCCATCTCAATCTTTTTCTTTTCCATCTTTCATCTTTACCCCCCCCCCCCCCCCCCCCACACACACACACACACACACACACACTCTCTCTCTGTCTTTGTGTGTAGTGCGTCTGGTTTCTGAGAAGAATATTCTGCAGGTCCTCAGTGGGGGGTCTACTTGGAGTAGTGTATGCAGCGATGGCTGGACCCAACAACAAACAGACACAGCCTGCCAACAGCTGGGCTACACTCAGTAAGTCTCCTCAACACTCACCTCTGATCACTTTGTAGAGGGGGAGACACACTGCTACTGTAGGATACAGTACACCCATCATGGAATCCACATGCTTGCAATGAAACAACAGCAGATGCAAACCGAACATAACATAAACATTTTGAATAATGACATGATTAAATAAACAGACAGATACATAGATAGATAATGTGGATAAATGAAGAGTTTCAGTCCAAAATGCTATATATCCATTAGCTAATGGTTGGTCATGTTACATTTCTGATTAAACATCTAAACAATCAAGATTGATTACAACTTCAAGAATATGATTTTTGTATGAGCATATAACTGAGCATGCTGTTGTTACTGTCCTTTACTGACCAAATCTGTCACAAAGGGTTTTTATATCATGACAGCAATCATTTAATCGGTAGAATTTTTTTTGAAAATGGTGGATATACATTTTGCAACAAAACTCTTCAAATAGATGAATTCAGGACAAAAAAACTATGTTTTAAGTTAGATGTTTAGAGTTGTCACAGGCTGAAAAAGACAGGGAATGAGATTGAGCACCATAACTCTAAATCTGACCTATACAGGGTTTTCCTGTATTGGGTTTTGAGTCCTGCTACAGTAGCTTTCTACTTCAAACAAGATAGGCTATACTCAGCACTGGGCATTTTGTTTGCTTCTCTCAAACAGCCTAATACTTCAGAGAGGTAATAGACCTTATAGTGTACCATTTTCAGAAGAATAGCCTGTCTAGGTTTGCATTTTGATTTATTTATTTATCTAGGTTGTAAATCTGTGTCCTGACTCTCTCTCCCACAGCAAACCTCGTAGCACCAGTGTCTCAGTGCGGACCCTGTCTTCCTCCCTGAAGACAGGGTCATTCTCAGCAGTCAGATCGGGAGCCAGAAACAACCCTATTCAACTGATGGTCACTAACCGGTAAGTCAACTTCTCCCCTGACTGGAATCTTTTTTTTGCTGTCCAATTGTCTCTGTAATCACTCTGTTGTTTCTCTGTGTTTGCGCTGATATTGGCCATGTCCATCGTGCTGTTTGCAGTAAGGTGGTTGGCTGTGTAGGTGTCGGTGACGCAGCAAATAAAACGCATGACGTACGCTGACGACAGATGACTCCACGCCAGTTTACACACACTAATTAAAACAGCTCATGGCTTTGTGAAAATAGATTAAGCTTACTCAGTGTTTCTGCTTTTGTTCTCCCAGCTTCCTTCTCAATCTCTCTCTCACACGCTCTCTTTTGTAATGATTACTCCTTTTCTTTCTCTCTCTCTCTCCCTCTCCCCCCCCTCTTACCTCAGTAATGTTTGTTAATTGTCTTTTGGGTGTGTGTGTGTGTGTGCGTGCGTATTTGTATGTGTTTGCTAAATACCATTCTCTGTGTCTTTACAGCAAGGTGTGTGCCTCAGGCACCGTGATCTCCTTGACCTGCTCAGGTGAGCCCTGATTCCCTGACACCCCCCCTCACCCCCACATACACACACACACTCACACACACACACACACACACACTACCCCCTCCTTACCTTTACCTTGTCTTTACTGTCTCCATTTTGAAAATCCCAGTAGGATATTCATGTATCTGCTTTAGGAATAAGGCTTTGGGGGGATGAGAGGAGGGGGACATAGACACACATAAGTTCAAACAAGTCATTGTGGCCAGTGCACATCACATGGGCATGTTCAGGCAACAAAATCCAAAACCTCTTTGGCAGATGGAGAATGTAGGCAAACCAAATAGGGACCAGCCACCTTGTGATGGAATCAATTCTAGCCTGTATTTTATCATCACTACAAATAGATTCCCAGTTCACTTCGACTTGCTGCTGAACACTGACCTCCACTGGCCAAACTATCCAGAATCAAACCAGTAAAAAAAAACACAATTGAAGCTCAATGAAAAACATGGGCCATGTTTGAATACCTACAATACCATATGGCATTGAGCAATGTCATTTGTCATTTTTTTATTATTTCAAGTGGTATGCTCGTCACCAAAAATAATCTGTGTGTGTGTCTCAGACTGTGGGGAGGTGGAGACCAAGGAACGTATTGTGGGGGGCTTGGATGCGGTTATAGAGGACTGGCCGTGGCAGGTGAGCCTGCAACAGAATGGACAGCACTCCTGTGGAGGGTCCCTGGTGTCACCGCGCTGGGTGGTCACCGCTGCCCACTGCTTCTCCAGGTCAGTACAGGTCTATCTACTGTACCACTAAGGGTCTTTCCTCGTTACATATTCTATACTTGCATTGAAAACGTCCCATCTGTAGAGGGAGATGTTTTTAACACCTTAAACTGTGAAAATGTTCAAACTCTATAAGCAACTGGATGAGACCGGCATGGAGAGAGGGACTATGATTATTACCGAATGTGCGAATGTGACTCATCTCTCTCTCTCTCTCTCACTCAACCCCCCCCCCCCCCCCCATTCTTTGATCTGCAGTAGTAAGAAGGAGTTGAGTCGCTGGAGGGTGGTCTCCGGGAGGACCTACATGGGAACCGCGGGGGGCTCGTACGTGGACAGGATCATACTGAACGGCGACTACAACGCAGCACGCAACGACTACGACATGGCTATGATGAGACTGACCAGTCCCATCACTGTAGGAGGTAAAAACTCACAAACAAGCGTCTTGATGCAAACTACAGTTCCCATGATTCCCTTGGAGAATTGCAGAATTTAGAAGGTTTTAACCAAGACAGCCCAAAAATTTAATTACATTTTTCTGGGCCTGATTCTCGCGTTTTGGTATAACAGAAGGATTTTTCAGAAGGATTTCCTCTCAGTATTATTAGTAGGACAAATGTAGTATGAAGATAGAGTTCTATGTCCTCACATATAGCAGTGATACAAGAGGCACTCTAAGTGAGCCATCAGCTTCAGATATTGGCTTGAGCGTAACCTCCAATTTATCTTGAGGGCATGGTAAAATAGCATTTTGGGTATTCTTAATGGAATCTAGGATCCAATATGATCGATTGCCTGTCACACAGGGATGAGCAAAGCATTATCAATCATTATTAACCATGAAATATCTTTTAGAATCAGATATAACGTAATGTTAGCTGTTACCACTTGTATTGAGTTTGCTTCGTCATGTCCTTAACCGTTTGAAGTTGTACTTGGGAATAAATGTATGTCTTATTCTTAACCCGTCCTCTGTTCTTCAGTGTTATATTTCCAATTCTTCAGTACCACTCACGTGTCCCCTATATTTTGTTGTATTGCATTTACCTGACGTGGTCCTTGCACCCGGTATTAAAAAGCTGAGAAGAAAGTACAAAAACCAGTTGAGGGTGACGCTTAACTATAAGGAAATGATGACTACTGTTGTGACTACTGTTGTGACTACTGTTGTGACTACTGTTGTGACAACTGTGTGACAACTGTGTGACAACTGTGTGACAACTGTGTGACAACTGTTGTGACTACTGTTGTGACAACTGTTGTACCTGTATTTCTATCCACCAGAGGTGCGTCGGCCTGTGTGCCTGCCCCCCAAGGACCTGGGCCTCAGTGCAGAAGCTTCTATGGTGGTGACCGGCTGGGGATACCTAGAAGAGAATGGTGAGGACCCACAACACACACACACACACCGAAGATGCACACGCGCACACACACACACACACACACACACACACACACACTGTGTCTATCTTGCTGCCTGTTTGTCTGCCTGTCTACCAGTTATGTCTATCTTTGTTTCTGTCTATCTCTCTTTCTCTCTCTCTCAAACCTACACCTTCTCATTTTCTCTCACGTTATAATGAACAAAGATAGATCCATGATACTATACAGTACAGTACTATATGTGCATTGGCAAGTCATGTCACCTATTGGCTCATGGTACTTGATGGCACCTACAACTCACTATGTTGTTGATCGTCTCTCTTACCTTCTGCCCCCCCCCCTCTACCTACCCCGTCTCCCTCTCCCCTGTGTTTCCTGTCCTCTCAGGTAAAGTGTCCCCCGTCCTCCAGAAAGCTAACATCCCACTCATAGACAGAGCTAAGTGCTCCAGTCCCGCTGTCTACGGCTCATCTGTTACTTCCAGGATGCTTTGCGCCGGCTACCTAAAGGGCGGAGTGGACGCATGTCAGGTAGGTAACCCTACACACACGCCAGCACACACACACGCACACACACACACACACACACACACACACATGCACTCGATGGAGATTATCCATTGAAAGTGTGATAAAAATCCACGACTAAACTCAATCTGTGTCAATCATCCGATATGTGTTTCCAATAGCGTTTCAGGGTGTCATCATCGAACACAAATTGACATTTAGTATCCCCCTGCTGTGTTGTGACTATAATTAAATGATTGTTGTCCCTTGTCTGTTAGGGGGACAGTGGCGGTCCTCTGGTCTACCTGTCGGGTCGCTGGCGACTGGTAGGGGTGGTGAGCTGGGGCATTGGGTGCGCCAGAGAGGGGCGGCCCGGAGTGTACTGCAACGTGGAGGAGATGCTCAACTGGATCCACACAGTCATGGAGGTGTGTTATGCAGAGTAGTAGAGGTTACGGTTACACTTTACGTAGAGCAGGGCTGCCGGGTGGTCCAATCAGACCTGTGGGTGATTTGCGCCAAAAACAAACAAACATATATATTTACGTATATTTAAGTTAGCAAACTAAAGTCACTTTTGTCTTGGTTTTACACCCTCCCCAACCAACCACCTTCTTATTGTAGCCCTCTGCCGGTTGCCATTGCCTGGTGCGTGCATGCACACACGCTTAGGTGGGACTTAGACTGTCGTGAGCAGGCGCACGTATCCTATGGCCTGCTATAATGTTATAGTGACCGGCCTGCTATAAGGAGTGACTGTATAAGGCGTTATATGTGTGTGCCTCATGGAAAGTGTTACCATTCTTGCTATATGTTGTTTACTTGCATTTTGAAGTATTAATTTTGACCATGTTCTTTGCTTATCCTTTCAGGAAAACCCCTAAAGTCCCACATGCCCCCTGTGTTATGCTGGAGAGAATGTCAACATGGAGGGAGGTGGTTCTACATCGAGCACTATCAGGAGAACGGAAGAGTAGTCCTCTTCAAAAGTACTGTTGACGATGAAAAACAGATAGATTAACACAAACACGCCACGCACATGCACACGTGCACACACACACACACACTCACACAAACAGACAGACAGACACACACACACACACACACACACAACTCCCCATCATTTCTGTTTCAGGTGTTTGTTTCAGGTGCCAATCAGGGTCTATGGCATATCTCAGGGGATCACTACCACTCATGTGGTCAGATGTAGCTGTCACAGGGGACAGTCTGGGTTTCACATGGCACAGCACTAAGAGCCTCAGCCCACACAAGGTGCCTTTCTACTGTCTTCATGCCCATAAGGCTGTGAGTAATGAGCAACATACAGTAGCCTACTTGACTGTGTTTGTGCCATGCTTATTGATGTTTCAGATCGTTTACTGAAATATTGTGCTGTTATATTGTGACCATGTGACCCTGTGCAGGTGTCGACTTTGTTCGGCACACAACTTCACCGTGGTGAAATATCTTACAGATTGAAAGTCAGTGTAGATTCTCAACCACTGTAAATGCCGATCTAATGTTGAAATGAGGCTTAGCTTATGGTGCTGATTTGTGATTTGTTTTATTCATGTTTGGTGTCCTTGGGAGGCACAGTACCCTTGTTTCACTGAACATATACCAGGGGAGGCTGGTGGTGGTAGAAATTGGAGGACAGGTTAATTGTAATGCATGTGTTTTAATGCATGGGTATCAAACACATGTTTGATACCATTCCTCATTCCATTCCATGCATTACAACGAGTCCTCCAATTTCTAACTCCACCTGTACTTCACTTGTGCACTTTCGGGGTGGGGGGCAGCATTACTGTATTCTGTATGAATAGGAAGGTAATTCACATCATTAGAGTGATGGAAAGGAATTCAAGCCATATTCCCCTCTACTGAATCCAGTCCCAATTTGATATGTGCCATTCATCGGGTTTTCAGTGTGCAATCAGAAAAACCAATGATTACTTTCACCAAAGTGACCTTCTCAAGTTCTGATTGTGTGTTGTCCAAAGGAAATTGTAGATAGAAGGCATTTCTTTGTATTTCTTGTATACTTGATGTACTTGGTTGTCTGTGTTTGTAATGTATTTGTTTTTGTACATAAATTTGTTGTTGGTATGATTTATACTTCCTGTACCTGTAAATAAAATGTACAATAAATCGTATGCTATACATGCTACAAATGGTAGGCTATTTTATTCAGTGGTAGACCTAGGTTCAAACAGTATTTGAAATGAAGCTGTGCTTGATTGAGTTTGCCTGGCACAATGCAACCAATGGAATAGTCCCAAAATTGCAAACCCTGCCCATCTGGCCATGCAGGCAGACACAAGCAAACACTCAAAGTAATTGAAAGTACCCAGGTCTAGTACTCTGCAGTTCCAATATCAACAATCAAGGCACTCTTCAGTCACAGCAACAAAAAACACAGGTCCACAATGATCGATCATTTTTATGCAAACTTTTATTCTGATATATACTTTTTTTTTTTTTTTTTTTTTTACAATCCAGAGAAAAGGAGGAGAGGAGGAGGAGTGGCACATTCACTGAGAGAGTTGGTAAAGGAAGTATTGTGTTAGAAACTGGGGCACATGGGATTTGGAGTTGGATCAGTCAGTGACTGCCTCACAGCAAGCTGTAGTGTGTTGGTAGGTACTGTACAAGAGGGTGAGCTGTTTTCCATTGTGACAGACAACTACAGGTGGCCATGCTTGACGGATTGAAGTGACAATATCATCACAACCTTTGACCGAGTACATGTCCTGTTTGTGGTTCATTTAGGGTTAGGGATACGGTTACAGGAAGTGGCTGGAATACCAGATGGAAAGTGCTGTTTTTTTCTGTGTTTTTTTCTGTCACAGCCACAATAGGGACTACTAGGAATGTATCCATGACCACATAATATGTATCCATACTGCGTACTGTAATAACAAATCAATTTCATTTCTCAACTTTATGTCCTTGCAGAGAGCAGACTTCACAAACTCTTGGCTTGGCAGTTTGTGTTTTCAATCTACTTCGTAGACCTCTGTTCATTCGATGAAGCTTTATTTGAGCTTCAGGGAATTCATGATAAATACTGCGTACTGTAATAACAAATCGATTGTTGCATTTCTCAACTTTATGTCCTTGGTTCATAACTGTGAAACAACAAACTATCGTTGGATGCATCACTGAATACTCTCACTATGTGCACAGGCTGTCTGACACTATGAAATTAATGAATCATTTATTGTGCAAGTGCTCTGTAGAGTGTAACACAATGTGTGTTTAGTGCTGTATCCATGACCACCCATGTGTGTAGGCCTAAACAATCGCAGGGTGAGTTCTGCAGATCTGCCACTGTGATGCAGGCTTGAGCTGCCTGCAGCTTTTTGAAGTGTAACATAACATGCGGACCACAATGCATCACTGTACTGCAGTTAGGCGGGCTTGTCTCTTACTGGGCGTGCTCAGCACACTGCTGCTCCCATCGGTTCAGGCAGAGACAGTCAAGCCCAGAGTCTGTGGATCGGAGCTCAGACATGGATGGTTGAGCTCAGAGCTTGTGGATCTGATCGCACTGAGGAGGCAGTGTTTGAGGAACAGTGATCGGAATAGGGATTTGGGAAATATAACCCTACCAGTGACATTCATAGTTAATCTAAGAGCTAAAATACTGAAGGAAGTTTTGAACATTCTTTTAAAAAAGGGGGTATGAATTGGCAAGTAACAGAATAAGCAAACAACTAGCTGAATGGATCAATCTCTTCGTATACATAATCGGTTTTACGTAAAACATCAACAGAGGCTTCATTACACAAATACATTGACAGACATAGACTAACTGAACTGTATTGCTTTTCCTCAGCGTCAGGCTTTGGGTGTTTTCCCTTCATTATGGAAGGGGTAATGCTCCACTGACTTAACAGGGAACCAATATTGGGTTTTGGGTTGTGTGTGTGTGTGTGTGTGTGTGTGTGTGTGTGTGTGTGTGTGTGTGTGTGTGTGTGTGTGTGTGTGTGTGTGTGTGTGTGTGTGTGTGTGTGATTTTGCCTCCTCACTTATACAACATGCTTTTTTTTTTCTACAGGGTAATACAATGGACAGCAGATTCACCATGAATCACATCAATGCAAATAGTAGATTATGATCATGATCAGTGCATAGGACAGACTGAGTGCCACCATACCCAACATCAGGTCATGGATTCACCCTGCAGTTGCAGAGGTTATTGCATTATCTGCTTATATATAAAGCACAACAGATGAGGTCAGTCTCTTATTGCTTCCTATTGGCAATACCACAAGCATGGGGTTGACAGGGCATGAAAAACAAAGAGAGAATAGACTTCAAACCATATCTAGTCAACAACATGTACTGTATGGAGAGCAGAAATTGGGTTGCGATGTTGCAATTATTGTATTGTATAATGATAAAAAAATATCACAAACTAAGTCAAGTGCCACCCTTCCACAACGTCTGGTGGTGGTAGCTACATTCCTCACATTTGTTATTGCAGCAGCTCTTAACACCTCACTGAAGTAGCTGGTCCTTGGCCTTGGGCAACCGGACTGCCGAGGGTTACTTTGGAATCTTAAAGTGTGAAGGAATCTAAAATTCACTGTCTTTGTGTCAATAAGGCTGTGAGGACTGAGTGAATATGCAGTGAATATAGTCTACTTGACCGTACTGGTGTCATGCTTATTGACGTTTCAGATACTTTACTGAAATGTTGTGCCTTCCTATTTAGACCATGTGACCTTGTGCAGTGGATGACTTAATGTGTGTCTTCGACACACAACTTCACAGTGGTGAAATATCTTACTGAGTATTGATCCTGAGTATTGATCCTGCCCCAGATGCCCACATTGAGAGTCAGTGTAGATTCTCAACCATTGTAAATGCCAAGCAAATGGCAATCAAATGTTGAAATGGTGCTTGAGTAAAGGGCTTAGCTTATGGTGCTGATTTGTGTTGCCTTATTCATGTTTGGTATCCTAGGGAGACACAATATCCCCTTTTTACTGAAGATATACCATGGGAGGCTGGTGGAGGTAGAAATCGGAGGACAGGCTCATCGTAATGCATGTGTTTTAATGCATTCCCTTCCATGTATTACAATGAGCCCGTCCTCTGCTTTCTACCTCCACCAGCCTCTGCTGTACTGAATATATGCAGTATATCTGATCATGGATTCACTTGTACACTTTCAAGGGGTCTATATGTATGGGAAGGTACTTCACATCATTAGAGTGCCGAGTTCTTGAACAGAGGATGGAAAATAATTCAAATTCCTCTCTACTGAATCCAGTTCCAATTTGATATGTGCCATCCATTGGGTTTTCAGTGTGTAATCAGGACAATCAATGATTACTTTCACCAAAGTGACCTTCTCAAGTTCTGTTAGGATTATGTTGTCCAAAGGAAATTGTAGATAGAAGGCATTTCTTTGTGTTTCTGTATACACTCACCAAACACTTTATTAGGGTTAGGGTTAGGGTTAGGGTCATGGTGGAGGTGGTGTAATGGTGTGGGGAATGTTTTCTTGGCACACTTTGGGCCCGTTAATACCAATCAATCATTGGTTGAATGCCACAGCCTATTTGAATATTGTTGCTGACCATGTGCATCCCTTCATGGCCACAATTTACCCATATTCTAATGGCTATTTCCAGCATTATAATGCACCATGTCACAAAGCAAAAGTCGTCTCAAACTGGTTTCATGAACATAACAATGAAGTTCAGTGTTCTTCAATGGCCTTACCAGTCACCGAATCTGAATCCAATAGAACACCTTTGGGATGGGGCAATCGGTGGTGTAGCACACTAAGGCATATCACCATATCATCGCAAGGTCTCTGGTTCAATTCCGGCCATCGACATATCCTGCATGTCATCCCTCCTCTCTCTCTCACCCATCCTTCCTGTCAATCTCTACTATCTCTATCCCAATAAAGCAGAAATGCCCTAAAAAAACCGTATATAGAACACCTTTGGGATGTGGTCGAACAGGAGCTTCACAGCTTGAAAGTGCAACTGACAAATCTGCAGGAATTGCGCGATGTCATCGTGGACTAGAATCTCAAAGGAATGTTTCCAACATCTTGTGGAATCAATGCCACGAAGAATTGAGGATGTTTTGAGAGCAAAGGGAGGCCCTACCCAATATTAGTATAGTGTTTCTAATAAAGTGCTCAGTGAGTGTATGTTGTTATACTTTACTTGAAGTGCTTGGTTTTCTGTGTGTTAGTATTTATACTGTATGTGTTTTTAATTGTACATACATTTGTTGTAGGTATGACTGATACTTTCTGTACCTGTAAATAAAATGTACAATAAATGATTCGATTTTCATTAGACTGGACTGTGTATTGAATATTTGAATATCCCTACGGTGTCTGTTGTATTGTCGCGTACTGCAAGGTTATTTTATTCAGTGATAGACCTAGGTTCAAACAGTATTTGAAATCAAGCTGTGCTTGATTGAGTTTGCCTGGCACAATCGAACCAATGGAATAGTCCCAGAATTACAAACCCTGACCATCTGGTTATCCAGGCAGACACTCAAAGTAATTGAAAGTACCCAGGTCTGTTCAATGGTCGTTTGCAGTTCCAATAACTACAGGCATTCTGCAGTCACAGCAACAAAAAACACAGAGCCACAATGCTTGATTGTTTTTTATGCAAACTTTTATTTCTGATATATACTTCATTTTTTTTTTTACAATCCAGAGAAAAAAACCTATTGAGGTGCATAGTCATGAAAAGGAGCATGAGGGACATACAGTAGTTACAGAAAACAGGGGAGGAAGAGGAGGAGTTGCACATTCACTGAGAGAGTTGGTAAAGGAAGTATTGTGTTAGAAACTGGGGCACATGGGATTTGGAGTTGGATCAGTCAGTGACTGCCTCACAGCAAGCTGTAGTGTGTTGGTAGGTACTGTACAAGAGGGTGAGCTGTTTTCCATTGTGACAGACAACTACAGGTGGCCATGCTTGACGGATTGAAGTGACAATATCATCACAACCTTTGACCGAGTACATGTCCTGTTTGTGGTTCATTTAGGGTTAGGGATATGGTTACCAGAAGTGGTTGGAATACCAGATGGAAAGTGCTGTTCTGTCACAGCCTCAATAGTGACGACTAGGAATGTCGTGCACGGACCATATGAAATCTGATTGGCCCTAACACTGTGGCAGTGTGCCGTGGGGGCGTGGCTACGCCAGGAAAACAGCCCTTCCTCAGAATGTTGCTTGAGAAGCTCCATACAGTGGAGGGTGAAGGGTTAAAACATGTGCACACCTGTATGTGTGTGTGTGTTTGTGGTGTTTACAAGCAGTAACCTGGTTACAAGCTCTGAGAAAAGTCCCTATCTGTTCATCTGGAGGTCACTGTGCTGTGGGGTAGCTTGACGTTGCTGCAAATGCACATGCATACCCATTGTTCAAAGGATTAAATAGTGTCTTTTTGGGTCATGTTTGGCCCTGGTGGGCTGACCACACAGCCAAGACCCTTAGAAAAACAACAGTTTTTTTTTTTAAATGCAGTTTGGCCAGAGTTACTGCAGGAAGTATACTTAAAAATCTCCCCCCAACCACTGATGCCCCCCAACCACTGATGCCAAGATCCGATTGGTCCATGGTTAAGGACATAGGATCTGAGGGGGTATAGGTTTAATCAGGTGATCTGATCCTAAAGATCTGTGGTTAAGGGGTGAACTACTTAGAACCTACTAGAAAGAAGCAGGAGAGTGTGTTCTCTGCACTGGAATGTGGGAAGCAGAGAGCAGACTTCACAAACTCTTGGCTTGGCAGTGTGAGTAGGAGTCGCTCCGGCAGTGGGGGCCGCAGTAAAACCCAGATGTGGGACAAATCAGATTTACTGTATGTTCTGTCTATTGAATCAGAAGTTTATAGTTTGTTTGTTTTTGTCCGCTGGCTGCCATTGTAGTGATAATATAGGGTAAATATGTTTTTTTTTTGTTTTGTTTGTGTTTTCAATCTACTTCATAGACCTCTGTTCATTCGATGAAGCTTTATTTGAGCTTCAGGGAATTCATGATAAATACTGCGTACTGTAATAACAAATCGATTGTTGCATTTCTCAACTTTATGTCCTTGGTTCATAACTGTGAAACAACAAACTATCGTTGGATGCATCACTGAATACTCTCACTATGTGCACAGGCTGTCTGACACTGTGAAATTAATGAATCATTTATTGTGCAAGTGCTCTGTAGAGTGTAACACAATGTGTGTTTAGTGCTGTATCCATGACCACCCATGCCTGTAGGCCTAAACAATCGCAGGGTGAGTTCTGCAGATCTGCCACTGTGATGCAGGCTTGAGCTGCCTGTAGCTTTTTGAAGTGTAACATAACATGCGGACCACAATGCATCACTGTACTGCAGTTAGGCGGGCTTGTCTCTTACTGGGCGCGCTCAGCACACTGCTGCACAATATCAGTTTAGGCAGGGACAGTCGAGCCCAGAGTCTGTGGATCGGAGCTCAGACATGGATGGTTGAGCTCAGAGCTTGTGGATCTGATCTCACTAAGGAGGCAGTGTTTGAGAAAAACAGTGATCGGAATAGGGATATGGGAAATATAACCCTATCAGTAACATTCATAGTTAATCTAAGAGCTAAAATACTGAAGGAAGTTTTTAAACATTCTTTTAGAAAAGGGGGGATGAATTGGCAACAACAGAATAAGATACAGTGCAAACAACTAGCCGGATGGATCAATCCCTTCGTATACATAATTCGTTTTACATAAAACATCAACAGAGGCTTCATTACACAAATACATTGACAGACATAGACTAACTGAACTGTATTGCTTTTCCTCAGCGTCAGGCTTTGGGTGCTTTCCCTTCATTATGGAAGGGGTAATGCTTCACTGACTTAACAGGGAACCAATATTGGGTTTTGGGTTGTGTGTGTGTGTGTGTGTGTGTGTGTGGGTGGATGTGTGTGTGTGTGTGTGGATGTACAGTATACAGTGAATATTAAACAAGATATTGCCTCCTCGCTTCCACAACATTCATAATTTCTTTTTCTACAGGGCAATACAATGGACAGGAGAGTCACCATTAATCACATCAATACAAATAGTAGATTATGATTATGATCAGTGCATAGCACAGACTGAGTGCCACCATACCCAACATCAGTTCACGGATTCACCCTGCAGTTGCAGAGGTTATTGCATTATCTGCTTTTACATAAGACAGAAAATCAATGAGGTCAATCTCTTATTGCTTCCTATTGGCAATACCACAAGCATGGGGTTGACAGGGCATGAAAAACAAAGAGAGAATAGACTTCAAACCATATCTAGTCAGCAACATCAGAACTCAACTTCAACACACTTCTGCAATAACCCACTGACATTGTGTTGCAATGTTGCAATTATTGATTCTATAATTCTATAATGATGAAAAAAAAATCACAGGGGAAACTAAGTCAAGTGCCACCCTTCCACAACTTCTGGTGGTGGTAGCTACATTCCTCACATGAACCCATAAGCTATCACAATCGTCATCACATGATCCTATATGCTATGTCACATGGGTATGGCAGCACTCTGCCTAAAAGCATCCCCTGGCACTCAGATATAACCAGGAGCCCCTGAATCTAGAAGTTAAGTCAAGTTTTAGTTAAGGAAGACCTTCCGTAAGGTGTTAACTTCACCAAGGAGAGAGGGAAGGAGGGAGGTCTCGAACAAACAAACCCTACTGTTTCTCCATATATCTCTGACTGTCTAACTATCACCATAGACAACATGGCTATTCCACGACCGTACCGCTCCCTGCTATGTCCAACAACACCTTTCTCTATTCCTCATACATGAACAACATTCTATACATTCTAGATAAAGATAATCTCGGAGTAAAGTGCCCAAAATACCCCTCTAAATGTACAGCATCACCACCACCATAATACTTGTGTAATAACAAAAATAAAAGTGTGCTACTCCACTACATATCACATAGCAATTACTGAATTACTATTTCACAATAATATGTTTCTACTACGTTGTAATTGCATTGTTACTACACAAGTACTGATCAACATAACGTTGACTTATTTTGGGGGGAAGGGAGGTGTGGAGTGGAGCTGAAGAGGTCGATAACATTTCCATGTCACGCAAATGAGTAAACGTTACAAAGTGGACATTCCTTGAAGGTTATATGTTACTGCAACTACAATTATACTTTATATTCACAGGTCTGTAAAGAGGTATATTTGTAATTTCAAATGGCAATACTGAATTTGAATAAATAATAATTATGCTTTGGATTGGAAACAGGTAACAAAATATGTAAAAATAGTAAAAACACTAAAGGTTACAAATGTAATCCAGGTTCTCTGAAGGAGATGAGGGAGACCCCTCACTATGGGACACATACTCTTGTGTACCTTTCGCTAAAGACCCCAATTCAATAATGCCTGGTACAGGCCAGTGACACTTGCGAGAGATAGCCCCGCCTATCACAAGTCAAATCATCCAGTGAACCACTCTTCACAAGCTCAGCCCGAGAGGGGCAAAAACGGCGCTATAGCACTCATAATTGTGTTCATAGGCAGGAATTCCGGGAATAAGTTGGGCCTTTCATGGACCAAACCCATACATCCATCAGCTTGGGACAATAATTCCCTGTGCAGCGGGAGTTGCAAAAGGGGTAGCAGCGTAGAGTAGCTGAGCTATCTACGACCTCCAAGGTCTCCCAGGCCAATTTGGGGCTATCAGGAACAGGGACAAACCTTTCGCCCTCACAATGTTGAGTGTGGTAGGGATTAGGCCCACTGGAGGCATCTAGGAACCACTGGTGGGCGAGAGCCACTGATGGGCAGATCTCAGTAGCGTCTCCAAACATCTTGGACGACCTACTGATGTAGTTGCTATTCCCCTGGAAGGGGTTCTCCTCACCATAGGAGTTGGAGAGAGCGCGTTCCTCCTTGGCGATTGGCATACGCTATTGTGGACATATTCTCCGTTCTGACCAGGACATGATGTTCCTGCAGGAATGGGAGAAAGTGCTTGAGGACTAGAAACACAGTGTAGAGCTTGAGCATGTTTATGTGGTTCCATCCAAATGCCGATGTGCAACGCTCCCCATCCCTGATGCTTCTGTCATCACAACCCATCACTCGAGGACAGTCCCCATGGGTGAGTTGGGGTGAGAGATCTCTTCCCTATGCCAGTGCTGCCAGACACAGGGTGGGGACAGCCCCCGTCATTGCCGATATCGAGACGGATTCAGGTGGAATGAGGACACCCACTGCTGGTTGTTTTGCATGTGGAGGAAGCCAAGCTGAAGAACCACAATTGATTAAGCCATGAGACCCAAGAGCCTCAGGCATGTATGGTAAGAAACCGACGTAGCTGGGTGGAACATCTGCAGTTCAGTGCTGTGTGTCTGGCTGGGGTGAGGGAAGCTCTGAACGAGACTGAGTCTAGAGTAAGACCTAAGAAGGTCACCAGAAGGGGGGCAATGGCGGCTTCGACACACTTCATGAATGTCCTTGGTACTTCTGACTGGACCTTGTTCGTAAGCATGCAAAATCGATTGGTGACTGCCGCAGGTCCAGTATGGTACTAAACCTCCCGCCCCCACCCATTTCTTTGGAACCACAAAGTACAGGCTGTAGAACCTGAACCCCATTGGGATTCTGCCTCGGGAACCACTCGGATCATGCCCTTGGCCAGCAGAGAGGATATTTCCTCTTTGAGGTTTTGGGTTGTGTTCCTGTGTGCAACTGATTGCACCACCCCAGCGAAGGCAGGGCGCAGACCCGCAAGCTGTCTGTAGCCCTGTGACACCGCACGGTGGACTCAGGTGGAGAATGAACAGGCACCCAACTGCTCCAAATGGAGTGACAGGGAGCCCACACACTCCTGAAGAGGAGCAGGTGGGGCCTGCACTGGTGACCCCATAAGCAGGGTCTTGCATACTAGAGATACGACTTAGGAATCTTAAAATACGCAGGTCGCAATGATCACAACCTGGGTGGGGAAGGTTCTCTTCTACAACCATGATAGGTCCTGGGGGGGAAGGATGGTGGTGTACACATCCATGTCCTTACGCCTCAACTCTCGCCTTGAGGTCCTCAAGAGGCACCACAAACAACCCTGCCGGGTCGACGGGACCATTGAGGATGTCGCTGCGTTCACAGTCTGTGACCTTGGTCTTGTCCAGCCAGAGGGCCCTCTGGCCCACCATGGAAAGACCCCTACCCTCCCCACGGACGGGGCCGTGGACTTGGAGGTGCTAGTCATGTGGTCCGTGATGTGGCGGAGCACCAGAACCGGAGGAGGTTCCATGGACTGAAGCCATGAAGGATATGTCCCACTTGGAGGACACCTCATCCTTCGGCTCCCACACCACCATAGTAGGTTGGGCAGAAGGGAGGGAGTCCAGGTCAGCGCTCTCATCTCCATCCCCTTTCGAGAACTCTGTATTGGAGGCGCAACCCTCTTCATTGGACTCCTCTGGAACCTTAGCTGAGCCGGGACTTGAGGCGGGTCCAGTAATGGAGGAAGAGCCCCCCCGGCTGTCCGACTGAACCGAGTCGACTGAAAGAGAACATTGTCTGGCCAAGGACTATTTTACGATTCAGAACATATCCGTTAGCCATGCAATATGAACTATTTCAAAGGAATGCTTTTATCAGGGACATAATTGGCCTTTGTAATATTTCTGTGTTGAGTCACACTGCAAAACATTCTTCATGCTATTCACCAAAGACGGGGTTGTTTTTCAGTGGACTACAGTGGGTCTATTGACTTTCAGTGGACAACAGTACTTCTTGGTAGTTGGCCTCAGAGTGATCAATACAGTGTGGTACTTTTTCTCAATTTGTGCTGCGTTAATGGACATTCAGTGTTGGGTCAATTTCCACACTAACTTGGTAGACCCAGGGGGTTTGCATGAAACACGGCCTGTACCAAGTGTTATGGAATAGGTGTCTTAAGTGAAAGGTAGGCAAGAGTATGTGTCCCATAGCGAGGGGTCGAACCAAGTGGACCAAAAGAGAACCTGTTGTTTAGTCTTCTGCTAGTTTGGCATGGACAAGGACTGTTTTAGAGATCCAAAAATATCCATTAGTAATGCAATATGAACTGTTTCAAAGGAATGCTTTATCGGGGGACAAAATGGACCATTGTGATATTTCTGTTTGAGTCGCATGTCTTGAGTCACACTGCAGAACATTCCCTATGCTAGACACCATTCCCACAGCTGGGGTTGCTTTTCAGTGGACAACAGTGGGTGTATTGATGAGCCTTCTTGGTAGTTGGCTTCAGAGTGATCAATACAGTGTTTTAATTTTTCACAATTTGCACTGCATTAATGGACATTCAGTGTTGGGCCAATATTGGTAGTCCCAGGGGGTTTGCATGAAACAGGGGAGGTGTGAATAGAGTGGGTGACAGATTCAACATTCATGAAGGAGCAGGTGAGGTCATAAAGATAGAGAAGAGTCTTTCCTGTGGTAAAGTATGTGTTGTATATTTATTAAAAAAATCGTTCACATGCTAAAAAAATGCATTGGTTATTTGTTAGAAGCAGCATCATAAAATGTCATTCACTTATATGGTGGCATTGGTTTCTGGGGATTGTCTTTTGTTAAGGTCATAATCTTTTGTCAAAATGTTCTGTGTTATTTTTTTGTCAATGTTTTTCTTTATTTTTTTATTTTATTTTTTATTACGAGCTGTTTTTAATACTCCCAAAAAGCGAAGGGAGTGGGAAGCGACTACAGGCACCTGTGTTTCATCTAAAGCAAAAATAATCAAACGGGTGATGGGCTGGATCCACTGTTCACTCCAATGACCCTCTGAATAACCTCTACATTATCTTCCTCTCCTCCACAGAGGACAAACCATCCCACCGCTTTGCCTCCGAACAGCCTTCAAAGCATCAAGAGAACAGTACTTGTATTGAGTCCAGCTTCGCATGTACCGTAACACGACAAATGCAGATTTAGCTGAGGAGGTTTGACCTCTGTAAGTAGCATTTGTTGATAATAGTGGTAAAAATTCCTCTGTATAGCCTACGAAATAGACACAGTTGACAGTGTGAATGTGGAAATGTGTTCCACAGCTCGCCATCTTTTAAAGGAGTAGAGTTTGGTCCTGAGCGACACTGTAAACTTCCACTATAGTTCAAGAGATGCTACAGGATTTTTCGTTGTTATTTCTTGACATAAAATGTTGGCTTGAGTGTTTACTTCCTGGTTCCTGATATACTGTAATGTTTATCGATCGTCTCCGGTTCAAGGCCAACGAACCTTTGTAAAATGAGCTTTTGCTCATCGAAGTGAGGATGTGTGCCCCTCTCTGTCCAGTCAGGCAACACCAGGACCCGTTTCTGGCTTGCAAGCGCTCATTTTACAACTAGCGGCTGAAATTATATAAACAATCTTGTAGCATCTCATTAAGTAAGGAGAGTGGTTCGCTCCATGTTAAAGGTGTAGAGGGAGATGCTGTTTTGCCAGGTATCTCCATCGGCAGTACTGCACCTTAACATTGCTCTAATATCTAATGAGCTGTAATGATAGTTGTGCTTGTGCTGTAGAAGAGTATACAATATGGCAGTCAGGTAGAACATGGCAGTGTGTGTGTGTGTGTGTGTGTGTGTGTGTGTGTGTGTGTGTGTGTGTGTGTGTGTGTGTGTGTGTGTGTGTGTATGTGTGTGTGTTTTGGGTTGCGAGCCTGAACAGAATACAAGTACGTGATAACAGTAACTAAGTTCCATGGTGAGACCTATCATGGCACAGTCGTTGATTATGAACTCACCCTGTCCTCAGTGGTCTGTACCAGAATGTTTGTATTCACATTGATTCACCCAATACTGGTTGGGGCCTAATGTGCAGTAGGATATTGTCATTGCAGTGTGTCTGATCCAGCCTCGAGCACCTACATCATGTTCCTCAAATCTCAAGCACAATTTAAAATATATATTTTACATATTTGTTTTTCCACATAGGTTGATACTATACTTTTGTCATTTAGATAAAGAAGATAAAACAAGTCCTTTTATAATAGCTTTCTTTCTATATCTGTTCAATATATTTGCATGTGTACATATATACATGTACAGACATATATGTATAGACATACATACAAATGTTTCATGCCTTTGGTGTCGCTTTGTTGTCCCCTTTGGCTCCCGAGAGTCCGTTTTCTGTGTTGTCGTTCCCTGTGGAGCTCACAAGGCACTCTTTACTGTGGGGAGGGGAGACAGAGACACAGTGACAGAGAGTCAGAGTGCAAATGGCAAAGGGTCAAAGGATTTTGATGAGCGCATGCATTGCCAACTTTCTTTCCATGGCAATTTTTGTGGGGGTGCCTGAATGCTTTATTGTTTTCCTAAGATACACTACTACGTCACACTAACACATGTATACACACACACACACATGCACACACGCACACACGCACACATGCACACACACACACACACACACACACACACACACACACACACACACACACACACACACACACACACACACACACACACACACATGCACACACACTTACATCAGTGCTTTGGAGTTACCCCACCACTTACTTCTTCTCTGCGTTCTTGTGTAGGAAGTGGAGAACCAGGGACTTTGTCACCATGACAACAATGAGCAAACCGATGGCTCCGCCCACAACAGACGTGATGATGGTCGTCAAGGTGTTGTCAATGACTTTCACTGAAGAGAGAGGGATAGGGGAAGAGAGTACAGGGGAGGGGAGGGGAGGGAGGGAGGGAGGGAGGAAGGGAGGGAAGGAGAGAGAGAGGGAGTGTGGTCTGTAAGACTTAGAGATTGTATGATTGATGTATGAGTGATGTAGAGTGATATTTTGAGGAAGTAGTTGATGCTACATTAAAGTGCAGGTATTTTTTGTTGATTCCAAAGGTGAACCTGTAAACATATGGAACATGAACAGACAAGCAACTTTCAGCAGGCAATGAGAATAGAGGAGAAAGGAGAGAAATAATGAGGCTTTGGGATAGTGATTAAAGCACTCATAAAAGGATATGATATATCACCACATAAAATGTTCCTACCCAGGGATCAATGTTACATGTTGGGACTACAAACAGTGCATACCGCTAGACAAAAAAATGGTTTCACATCATAACATATGACAATTGCGCTGTTGTGCTCAGCAGAAATGGACAGTAAAAAATGGGTAGCACTTTAGTTTATGGCTTGGTGAAAAGAGCAATTACATGGTAAGACATTTGGTAACAATTGCTATTTACTAGTAAGAAAGGCAATGTCTTTGTTATTATAAAGTTAGGTTGCCTTCAGTTTCTGCGTAATATTTGATGATGTAGGTATAACATTACATCCCCATCCAAACCATTTCATTAAAATCCCACTAAACTGACTTTGATATCCATATCAAATAATTTCTGGGTACATTTTAGGTTACCTACTTCATTATTTTATTTTTTTTAAAAGCAAAAAGTAGCTTTTTTGATTGACAGTTCGTCTTATGAGCCATTCGTTCCTAGGTTCAATGTTTTTCAGCTAGATGTATGGTTTACCGATGTGTTAGCAGCCTACAGTGCCTCTTCTATGGATTTAAGCAATGCTTTTGTTTGCAGTTGGACATTTGTTTAGCAACTCTTCTGACATTTCAGCTATATCATTTTCTTTCCTTTGTATTCTGATCAGTCTGCATTTTACCACAACGTTGTAAATGGCCAGTTCCATCTAGTCGCTGTTATCTGCACCTGCCGGGAGCTGACAACGTGTGCCCTGGTAGTGCTGGCTAAAACGGGAGGGAGGTCAAACGTAAACAAATGATGAATGAGTTGTACTACCCAGAGCACTAATATAACATGAGCAGAGGTTGTGAGGACAAACGCATAACCTCTTTTAAATCACACCCATCTAAACATAGCATTTGAGGGAGAGTAGAGGACTTTATTTTTACCTAAAGCTTACTGGAAATCATCAGAAGCCAAATTGTTCATATTTGGGTCATGCTAATTTTAATCTGGTGAAGCCAAATTCAAACCAAAACACTGGAAATGACGATTGTCACTTTAGTGGGCCTTGTACACACACAGCACTTAATGTTGCTGTTCATGTTAGTAAAGGGTAAATATCTTAATTGCCCTATTGTCCTAACAAAATACAATCACACTGTGATCAAAGTTATGTCATGATATATATTCATGATTTGTAGTGATGGTAGTTCACATGTCTTCACAACTTGTGTCTGCCGCAGGAGCGGCATTGAGGTAGCCCACCATTGTGATGACAGTATGAACCTTTTAAACGATGACCTACTGTATAGGGGGTTTCTACAATACAATAATAATATAGAGGTCAATCATAGGAAATAATGCGTACATGGGTACGTACTAAAGGCAACCTTACCTTGTTATAATAAGGAAATTCCTTGTTACTGGTAATTACCTAGTGTTATTCGTATAGGTAATATTGCCCACTTATTATAAGCCATAAAGTAAAGTTCAACTGGAACTGTAATTATAACTGTAAGGGTTAAGTACATTGGTCAACCACGATGAGGGTGAACACAGTGCTGTGGTTACGGCCCTTCTCCTTGGGGTTGCGGCCGAAGCAGGTGTACTCCCCGTCGTCCTCGAAACTGATGTTCCACAGCAAGATGGATATGTTGTTGCTCTTGCGGGTGCCCACGAAGGCCACCCGCTCGTGATGCACAACCACCCGCGGCTCAACTCCCTCTGCCGGGATCATCCCGTCACACAGCTGGAGAAGAGAGGGGGAGAGAGGGAGAACGAGGGGAAGAGAGGGAGAACGAGGGGAAGGTGGAGAAGGGGGTTAACAAAAAGTGTGGGTGGGGGTGGGGTGGCGGGGTCAGGGAAGAGGGGCAATAAAGGGGGAGGAGGGAGGGAGAACAAGAGGAAGAAGGAGGAGGGTACAACAGAAAGAGGGAGGATGAGGGAGAGAGGGGGGCAATAAGGAAGGGTGGGGGGGAGAGGGAGGAAGGAAGAATGAGAGGAAGAAGGAGGAGGGGGGTACAAGGGGGAGGGGGAGAACAATGAAGAGAGAGAACAATTAACAGGTGTGGATGGGAAGGGAGAGTTGCAGGGAAGTGGAGAGAAATGCTTCAGCACATAGCACCATTGTATAGCCCTTTGAAGATGTGTGTGAACTGGATTTCGGCTGTGATGTAGAGCTTTGATAGCCTTGGCACCGTACTGATGGAGCAACTGGGGGAGTCATTGAATAGTGAAGTACATTACGTCTGTGTTTTGAGTCTGTTATTTTGGGAGTACGTGTTGTGAAGATTTCTGAGAGGTGGACATGACTCTGCCAAAGGAATTCTGTGAGTCGGCGTCATTTGGTAGCTGTCCTGTTGATATGTCAATGCATATCAAGGGGGATGTGATAACACAGTGCTTTCGGAGGGCTTAGCATGGCATGCTGAGGCAGTGGGCTCTGGGAGGTGTGATGGTATGTTGAGGGGACAGCACGTTGCCTGCTGAGGGAGTGTCACAATGGCAGATTACGCAAAAGCAATGAGATAAAATAGGCCTGCACCTTCTCCTACTCCCTCCCCCTGTCCATCTTTTCTCTCCCTTTCCCCCCTCTCCCTCCCTTATTGCCCCCCCCCCCCCACTCTCCCTTATCCTCCCACTTTCCGTTGTACCCCCTCGTCCCCTCGTTCTCCCTCTCCACCCCCACCTCTCCCTCATCCTCCCCCTTTCCATGTATGTCCCACCTTCCCCCCCACCGTTCCGACATTGAGGACCTTTTTCCAAGATGAGACGTTTACCTTGACCATGGTTCCGTTGTCGTTGTACTGCCAGTTGAAGTAAAGGTTCTTGATTCCGATGCAGCTGGTGTAGGTGCAGGGTAAGAGAACCGTGCTGCCGTTCATCGCCTCCACAAAGGGAATCTTCCCCGCGGACATCTCCAAAGCCTGAGCACACCATACCCCTGAGAGAGAGAGAGAGAGAGAGAGAGAGAGAGAGAGAGAGAGAGAGAAAGAGAGAGAGAGAGAGAGAGAGAGAGAGAGAGAGAGAGAGAGAAAGAGAGAGAGAGAGAAAGAGAGAGAGAGAGAGAGAGAGACAGAGAGAGAGAGAGAGAGAGAGAGAGAGAGAGAGAGAGAGAGAGAGAGAGAGAAAGAGAAAGAGAGAGAGAGAGAGAGAGAGAGAGAGAGAGAGAGAGAGAGAGAGAAGAGAGAGAGAGAAAGAGAGAGAGAGAGGTAGCGATGGGGGGAGAAGAAGAGAGGGACAGAGAGAGAAAGAGAAATCAAGCCAGGCACTGACTGACTATATTAAAAGGACAAGATTAAAGAGAATACAAGAGACAATGCTTCCTTTTATATAATGTGAAAAATGTCTGAGCCAATCACTTGTTTTTTGTGTGTGTTTTTTGTTAAAAAAACTGTACTTTTTAAAAACAATCCAGGCACCACATGCACCAAGTCGACCTGCATTGTGAGAGACTGCTGCACACAGACTCACACACAGACACACACAAATACACACAGTCCATCTGAATGACCTCTAAAGTGTGGATCTGTAGTCAGCAATATTTCAGCAAAATTGCGATTCAAGAGTAGCAGAGAGAGAGTAGAGAGAGAGCTGGAAAGCACAACGAGAGAGGGATTGAGAGAGAATGAAGGAGAGAGAGAGAGAAGAAGGCAGGTTGTTTTCTGTCTGGTGCTGTTGGCCTTGCTTGGCGCGGCGTGCGGTGGGCAGTGGTATTCTCACCATGTGGCTTGGCGTCAGTGCTCAGAGGTCTCTGCACAGGGGCTATTTATAAACTCTTTCGCCCCAGCTCAATATTTCAGGGAAGAGATAGTGTGTGTGTGTGTCTGTTTGTGTGTGTGTGTGTGTGAGTGCTTGTGTATAAGAGTGTATGGTGGGACGGTAAACAACTCTGATATGTGTGTGTGTGTGTGTGTGTGTGTGTGTGTACTCAGTAGTTCCCAGCTGCCAGTTTCCAGCCCAACCTACAGTAGCTGAACATGGAAACTGACACCACTACAACCCATCGAGCCTCCTACCTTTCAGCCTAAAGTGGGCTTCAGATGATGCACAGCAAAAATGACATTGTACGGGCGAGCCGTTGTTTTCTGTGCTATCGTAAACGGCTTCGGTCTACATGGCATGTCAGAGCTCCAATATCATGTAATGTGCA
>NC_139657.1:6259970-6284970 GCF_951799395.1 Argentina silus
AGCGTTTTCTGCCAATATCTGCCAAGTCTTTGTACAGGCCCTGATGACATGGTTTGCAAATCCACCCGTTCTTCATCACTTTTTGGCTTGTTACCTCTCTTGTTGGGAACAGCTAGGCTAGATAGGTACAGGGTGCAGTGTAGGCAGTACACTATCGCATTTCACACTCCACACCTGGGGAAGTGGCCAATTAAGGCCAGGACCTGGGGCAGAAGTAGCGATTGGTTAGACGTCAGTGTGCGCTAGGTAGGAGTCGGTGTTGAGACTGACTGCGTCTGTTTGCCAGATCCTCTGGGACACATTTTCTTGTCTTAAGTTGGACCTATTCTTTGGGATTCTTTGCATGTTATGTATTATCATTTGTCACCCTGTGAACAATCATCATCTGCTTCGGCTGACCAACTGCAGAGACTCATCAGAGCTTACCCCCAGATCCTGTTAAGTAGCCAATTGCCTCCCCAGGTCCCATCAAATCCAACATAGCCCCCGTAATCTTACGACTAAAGTCAAAACATGCATTTCGGCTAGTTTAACGAACTACCAGGCAAAAAGCAAGTGTAGCATTAACAGGTGGCTGGCTAGTGGGTTTCACACTCTTCATCTGATTCCTTCTCAATTTCCCCTAAATCTAAATAAATGTAAAAAGAAATATATATTTAAAATGAAAGAGAGTGGAATTTAGGGTTGACTTACACTCTGAAAGCTCATTCCTTTGGGGTTAACTGTGATCAACTATGCTGAATCATCCGAAAGTGGAGGCTGAGCGATGATGGCTCTGGATCCGATTAGAGATTATGGAAGTTCCAACAGATAGACTATTCCAATACTGATCTCGTTATCAGAACATTTATGCTACTTGATCTCATCAGAAACAATAGTTTTAGCCTCTCGGAATGGAGTTTGTGTATGTTTTTGTGAAACGTCAATAATTTAAAACGTCAATAATTTTCGTTTTAGGCATTAAAGGGATGTTTCACTCTTTTGAAACATATTCGTTTTTAGATATATCTTGCATGTTGTCGATCGATTCAAATGGTTTTGAGGTGCGTATCTCTGCTATATTTGTATATACACTCACCGAGTATACAGTACAATCCACATAGTTCAACAATACACACACTACTGACTTAATGTGTAAATGTGTACAACACACGTGGGTGGTAGAAAACAAGGTGAGTAAATGGTGGACACTGGAGGAAACTAGGATTGAGGGTTGTTGTTGTCAGTGGTCTTAGAGTCACTCTGGGTATCTGCCTAATGTGGGTGAGAGTTGATGACATTTAGGTAGGATCAGTGTACTGGAACGGGTGTAGTCCAGCTCTGAGGAGTGTGTGATCTTGTATGGCTGGGGTGGTGTTGACATTCAGACAGGGCTTAGGGGTGCAGGTATTGGCAGCAGTACCAGACAGGCTTAGAGGAAGGATGGCTATGGAGACCATAGCAGCTGGTGCCTCTGGGGCACACAAAGTTGGAGGCAGAAATTGGAGGACGGGCTCATTGTAATGCATGAAATGGAATGAGGAATGGTATCAAACACACGTGTTTGGTGCCATGCATTACAATAAGCCCGTCCTGCGATTTCTACCTCCACCAGCCTCCACTGCTCTGGCCCTATAATAGTGGCTCCCTACTAATCTGTGGATCAACTGGACGCCACCAGCTCATACCAGGACAGTGTGCCTCCCTGTAGAAAACACGGACACATGTGATTGGTAATCAGATACATGTGTCTGTGAAGAGATATTAACACGTAAACATCAGTCTGAACACACGCACGCACGTACACACACACACACACGCACACAAACACACACACACACACACACACACACACACTCACACACACACACACACACACACACACACACACACACACTCACACACATGCATATGCATACACACACACACACACATACTTTGGAGTTACCCCACCTACTTCTTCTCCGCGTATAAAAGTTTGAAACAGTTACTTCAAACAAGCAAAAACAAGCATTATAAATAAATCATCTTCCTTCCTTCCCCTCTGGCCATAGCGGCTTTTCTATTTCTGCTGAGACAGGTCTAAAACATTCAGTTCTGTCTGGTTACTTACAATACTCCATTGTTTCTTATTGTTCTGCTGAGTATGACCCTATACATCAGTACAATAAGGTTTATTCATGATGTATACAGATTTATTTATGATGTAGACCAATACATCATATGAGGTATGATGCGTATCTCATAGCTTCTCAGACAACACGTGTGTGTTGGCACTATGTAGGCGAGTATCCCGTTAGTATAGCATCAGCAAAATACAACATATTGACAGAAGGCTGACATAAACGTTTTGTGCACATGGATTGGATTTACGTCGTAAGCATTTAAACTACGAGACATTTCTGATACGCATAAATGTAGCATGGGGATCTTTTTCTCGGAGGGCCTCCGTCGGTAATACATTAGGAAAAATGCATCGCCAGCCGCCTATTTGCCGCCCACTCGGCACATCCCCATAAGATCCCCACGCTATCTATGTGACGTAAGTGCATCACATTTCTCGTAGTTTAGATCTTGATAGATCAAAATATATATATATACATAAAATATATATATATAAAACTTTAAGAAGGAAAATGACTTAATTGAAACGATAAATTAATTGAATAAGTTGATTTTGACATTGATATGGTGGATCCGCCAATGGAAATTATAATTCTGGTTAAGTATAGGCAAAATGAGTTGGAGAGGTTATATGCAAAAAAGGTTAATGATATTATTTATAGATCAAGGGCGGTTTGGAAGGAAAAATGGGAAAAGTGTGCTAGCTTTTTTCTTAGACTAAACCAAAGAAATACTCACATCTCCTGGCTCAATTATATCGGCATCTCAGCAGATTTTACAAGATGAAGTACGATATTTCAGTAGAATATTTTCTTTTGAGGAGTATCCAATCTCATTATCTGAAATTAATTGTCAAGCCTACTTTTCCTGAGGGGTTGATATCTGAGGATATCTATTGACTAATTTCAGACAGGCAAATCCCTCGCTTTCGAGTACTTTTTACAGAATTAAAAGAACCGTTGCTATCCTGTTTCAATTTTGCATTTGGGCAGGGGCAATTATCAGCAACTCAGAAAAGAAGGTTTGATTACATTACTATTGAAACAGCAGGCAAATGGCCAATATAAAGACCTTATACACCTGCCAGCTGCAATTCACAACTATTTTTTTCATTGTATGGCCATATTTCTATTACAGCATATTGGATGACTGCATTCATACTCCATTCACCCAGCGTAATGTAACATGGATAGTTTTAGGCTATAGCATACAGTTTTTAGCATACCGTTTTTTCATACCGTATTTTAGCCAAATGTGTGCCACTGAGAATGACAAAGGTGGCAAGTAAGATCATATAAAACATCCTATCAGGGTTCATTGAGGGTCTCTATATTGAGGACAATATTAGTTTCCTTCTTGAAACTATGGAATATTATGAAAATGAAGAATGGCCGGGTTTAGCCTCCATTGCTGATTTTAAGAAGGCATTTTGATAAGATAGATGGGATTTCATTCATTAAGTGTCTTCAGTGTTTTAACTTTGGGATGTCCTTTATTCAGTGCTTTGAGGTGTTATATCAGAGGCCTATGAGGAAAATAGTGATCGACAGGATTTACGAGAGAATCTTTAACATTTACATGGGGTGCAGCAAGGTTGCCACTATGTCCTTATTTATCCATTATAACTGTGCATTCCGAGTAAGGAACAACTCCAATATATACTGGGTTTAAATATCAATGTTCTTGAAACCAAGAGATCCTCATATGCAGATGACACAACGTGTACAACACAGCCTAACCAATCACCGCTACACTAATTGGACACTTGGATGATTTTTCCAAATGTTCTGGACTGAAACCAAACTATGCTAAGTGCACTCTTTTGTGAATAGCTTAATTAGGAAATTCCAACTACCAGGGCAGTGTTAGGGATAAGCATTGTCTATTGTCTATGGCAGAGTGTCATTGATGAATGAGAGACTCAACTCCTATCTCCTGAAAGGGTCTTTTTTAAACACTATGACATATTTTTCTGTTTCTTTGCAATGGTAAACCAGATAAAATCAAACAGAAGTATATGTATAACTATTATGATAATGGGGGGCTGGATCTTATTAACATTAGCTTTGAATCAATCCTTGAAATCGTAATGGATTCAAAAAGTACATACAAATGTCAACTGGACCTCTTGTAAATTATTAGAAAAAATCCAACCCATTTCTAAAACAAATGTATTTCTGGTTCTACAATTGAAACAGATACAGTTCTCCCAGACATACTGAAGGATCTCTCTCCATTTTCCAAAGAAACACATAAAACATGGTTGCATTTCCAATACTATCCTCCAAAAAAAAAAAAAAAGATTGGTTGAATTCAAATATGTTAGTCAACCCTTTTTTGGTTTGGTTTCTTTGACAGGAGCATATTATTCATAAACAGCATTGTTGACAATGAAGGGAATTCATCTTTTTAATTTTGAAATCTTTTGTGACATGTATGGGAACATCTGTATGCAGCATACACATTATCAGTTAATGACAGCAATCAGACTGGAAGAATAAATTAAGGAATGGAATGGAAAATAAACTGACAGTTTGAAGAACGCACATGAAATCTCATAAATAGTTAAGTAAAATTTAAATTAATAGAGAAGTATATAATTTTGTTTTGGAAAGTCACCATCTAGTGGCCATTCCTTATAAATTCCATATACTGTATCCTGGGAAGAAAAAATGTACATCCCCCGTCCAATGGAAACAACAATGGACTCAACAACTTGAATATTTCAGTTGAAGATTTTATATAACACCATTGTCCACCCAGAAGATGCTGAACATATGGGGGGATTGAGAATTCCAATTGGTGTCTGTTTTGTGAGGAGGAAGTGGAGGATTTATTGCATTTGTTTTGGCGGCTAGATTCTGGAACAAACAAGTAGCTGCAACCCCTGTTTCCCCTCAACATTTCATCACTGATAGTTCTGCTGGGGAATCTGAGGCCCAATTATAACACTATAAATAACGTTATCATTTTGTTGGGAAAGGTTTTTTTATTTTAATACAAAAAACTATATATTGTTTTCAACAACAGTTGAACATTATTATGTATTGAAGAACTTAAAGCAGTTCTCATTAGCCAATAGTAGACACGTTCACAAAAGATAACATTTTAAAACGATCTCTGAGTCAATATATCTTGCTTTGAATGCCCTGATCAGTCCTGATGTTCCAAATTGGCCATTTAAGTAAATTCCTAAAACTCCAAAGATTCCCCTCTCCCTCCCATGAAAGGTCCTTCTGTTAAACAGGAGGACCTTGCATGGGACTGTAGTGTGTCTTGCTCTTTGGGAATCACTGGCACAGTAGAGCATGGTCAGGGTGCAAAAACTCTCATCTCATAACACGGTATGAGAGCTTTTTTGGAAGTAAACACAGAGCTTGCGTTTCTATAGCTATGATGCAGCTGCATGTGAAATGATGATGGTTTGAAACAGTTAGGGTTAGGGTTAGGGTTAGGGTTAGGGTAAGGTAGCCCTAACACTATCTGATGGAATAGTAATATAATACAATAGTTAAAGCTGATCTATCAGAAAAAAAAAACTTTTGGTTTCCATGTAGAACCATTTCCACAGAAGTTTATTCTACATGGAACCCATGAGGTGCCGAAGAACCCTTTTGGAACCCTTTTTTCTTAGAGTGTACTGTATGTGGCATATTGGCAGGAAAATGTTCCAATAACATTTAAGCAACTCCCTGGGGTTATGATGAATGTTTTGGGGCGCAGTTATATGTCATAGGCCCCGCTGTTCGATATGTCACCCCCATCCATTTTGTTGAAGTTAATACCCATACGCTCTACACCAGGGGGTTTATCTATGAACATAGGCATTAACCCCTCACCCCCCCAGTTGTGAAAAAATACATGGCCTAGTTTTATAGCCTCTACTTCACCTTGACAATCAGCCAAGGAGAGCTGGCACATAAACGAGACAAAACTGGCCATGGAAACACACATATGTGCACACATGCACCTATTTCAATTGTATAGAATGTCACATCTTGTCTGTTTCAAGGAAATAAGCAAATATAAACCCTGTTGCTGAGGATTGTTGAATAGAATGTTATGCATGTTTATTCGATTCAAGACTAATTCTCAGACTTGTGTCTAGTCTTTTGAATTTATGAAGATCTTGGTAGATCTTACTGTCTTAACGTCAAAGCCAAACATGCCCTCATCTAAACAGAGGGATACGTCTTAGAATATTACTCTGATATTCATCCCTCTATGTTACAATGAAATGCAATCAAAATGATATGAGATGCTTAATGAATGCATACTGTAGGACATATTTGGTCCAAAGTAATATTGTATTACATTGAGTTGTACTATCTGGTCGAGATAGTTGATATGCCATGCAATACAATATGGAACAATCCGGAACTCTACTATAAAGCATACCCTCTAAGCAAGATATAACATAATATAAAACTCCCACTCAGGTGATGGTGTGGCAACATGGCATTGAATTTCACACAAAATCTCAACATAAAGTGGTAACACTTTCTATGAGGCACACACAGATAATGCATTAATAACGCATTATAGGCAGGTAATATAATATTTTGTTCCAACTGGATGATGATAGCTTGCATTATGAGATAATATGAGACATTATAATGTTGTCATACAAGTCTTACAATGCACTATGATGCTTTAGGTCATAGTGTTACCCATACAGTAATGAGATTTGATTCAATATGCTGCAGTAGGATAAATACAACACAATTACATAAAACACGTTTTGAATTATACTTAATTCAGTACAAAATACAACATTCTATATTCAACAGAAAGCATTGTCTGTGTTGTATGGGTTAACTAGAAGACAAGGTAGCTCAAGCTATGACGTTGTGCATGGTTACTGGCCAATTTTGAGGTGTGATGCATGTGAGTCATCTTAGATTTTATCTTTGATTTATTCTACTGTATTGTAAATTGCATGTCTTTAAATTGTATGTCTCATGTGAGGTGGAGAATATGCTAGCTAATTAATCAGTTTTGATGATACTAACATGGTTATCAGTCACACTCATTACATACAGTATGCTTGGGAGATATTAGCCTGATTATAGGCTACACGGGATCCTAATAAACAATGAAACAAACAAACAAACAAACAAATCATAATATATATAAGATCAACTTAACATACTACTTTATGCATGTCTGGCCATACAGTGACACGCATATTGGAAGTGGATGAACAAAACAGGAGGCAATGCTGTGGTGGTCACAAAGAGCACTGAAGCCCCGGGCCGTCTAACCACCATTACTAACCAAAGTACCCGGAGACCTCAATTTGTTGACGTTAGCGTAACAGCGTAGTCATTGAATTAGATCAATACCATGCAACAAATAATGCACTGGTTGTGTTTATTAGTCTGGACTTAAAGGAGCAGGGCATAAGTTTGTTGGAAATCTGCCACCGCAGCGAAACTCTGTTTGAATTTCCAAACAACAACATCCTCCCTTTTAATAATAATTATATAACCCCCCCGAATGGACTTGCAGTGTTGGGCATCAGCTGTTTTGTGTCATGAAAGCTTGAATGTTACATACAGTACTAGACCTTTAAGAATGATTAGAATACCAGATTTTGTATTTTAACCTGCTCACCATCAGAACGTTGGCAGAACTGGACGGTATCCTGAAGAAGTCCTATTGTACTGTGACACTGTCACTCATTGTGTAAACACCTCACACTTGATGACTTCAGCCATTCTACATAATAGAGCCGTGTTCCTGATTAAATGACGAGTGTAAATGTACCATGAAGGAATGAAATTAATATTTGCCTCACTGGTCTCTCTAATGAGAAGTGTTGGAATGCCTATAGACCACACTGTGCTCCGCATGTCAATCATAAACATCCATCCCATTGTTATTATGCATATTTTCTATTTCATGTTTCTCCAGATCTTCTTTAACAAAGAGGAATTTTGAGTGGGACCTCCATGATATACTGTATATCAAAGTGAATATTGCACCATTTATATATATATATATATATAAAACAAGTTATTGTTGAAATATTGTTGAAATTAATTGTGGTCCAGGCATGACACAGGATGTAAACATTGGGGCTGTAATCACAAAGACAACATCTCTACCAGTAAAATACCAGGGATGTCCGTCGGTAGTGGGCATACAGTATTAATCCACTACAGTATTTCAACACCACGGTTACCGAAACCCTGCTCTTGACTCAGCATCTTGGCATTGCTAACTCAAATCGATTCGCCTCCACTCTCTGTGACAAGCCAGACGTGAAACGTAAGGCAGCAACACTGCCGGCCTCAGCACTCCTCAGCCAAAACGCATGCCTCAGAACCTCCTGATATAGATAGACACGAGGCCTGGAACCGAATAAAGCTCCCTTTAAAGCAACAAGTAAATACGCGCGCAACCCTGTGGTGCCAGTATCCGACCGCGCGCATTTCTGCAAGCTCTGCACAACCTGCTGCAATTTGGCTGTCGCCCCAGCACGGACAGGGTAGACGGAGGGGGAGAGAGAGAGAGAGAGAGAGAGAGAGAGAGAGAGAGAGAGAGAGGATCAAGGAGAGTAGAGGAGAGGATAAATGCCAGTATAAAGTGCAGGCTTCTTAGACTCACCGAGCAGGAGTGTGACAAACAGACTGGCATAGACGGTGTCTCCGGAACGAAAGCACCTGGAGAAGGAGCGCCGGCCGCTTCCTGAAGACTCCATATCAGACTTGTTGGGGTCCGTCTTGTGTGTGCTGAGATATGTCCGTCCGTCTATCTGGCTCTGGATACACACACTCTATGTGTCAGTGTGTGCGTGTGTGTGTTGGCTGGAGCCGGCAGCAGAGCGGGTGGGATGGAGGGGAGGGGAGGGGAGGGGTATAGGGCGAGGTGGGACGCAGAGCGAATGAAGAACTAAAAAAAAAAAAGGAAGAAAGCAAGGAGGACTGACTTGTCAGTCTGCAAAGTCCTGCGGTGAGTGCCTCCCTCTTTTCTCCTGTCCTTTTTTTTTGCGGTCCCTAGTCCCAGAGAAGAAGGGAGCAAGGGACAGAGAGAAATAAAAACAGAGAGGGGGAACGACGCCTCTGGGACTCGTAGTTCTGTCTGCCCTCCTGGATGTGCCAGAAGAGGGAAAGACAGACAGACAGAAAGACAGACAGACAGACAGACAGAACGAAAGAAACAGACAGACAAAAAGGAGAAGGCTGCAGCACCTGGTCCAGGCTCTCTCTTCTCTCTCTCTCTCTCTCTCTCTCTCACTCTCTCTCTCTCTCTATCTTTCTCTCTCTGCTTCAATCACTCTCTCTCACTCGCAGACGCACTGATTACCCGGTGAAATCCCCCAGCCTGACATGGAGAAGCAGAAAACTAATTCAGAGAGAGGCAGGGACCAGCGTCTTGCAGCAGCAGCAGCAGCAGCAGCGGCGGCGGCAGCGTGGTGGAACTCTGGATGCAGCAAGGGGGAGGGAGGCTGTCGGCGTAGCCCCAGAAGGAGAGCCGTATGTGGGGGAGGGAGTATGCAGGGGGAGAGCAGAGCCTGGAGCTCAAGCAGGCAGGCAGGCAGGCAGGCAATAATGTGTATCTCCCCAGCCGGCTCAGGGAGGAATGAACAAGCGGGGGAGAGCCACTGCAGAGGCACGGAGGACAGAGCGAGGGAGAGAGAGAGAGGGGAACAGGGGAGGGGGCGGGAGAGGAAAGGAAGGAGGGGGCCGTCAGCTTGATCGCATCTGGGGGCTATCACTACCCACACACACACTCTCGGTGGTAGGGCTGATTACCAGAGGGGTCCTGACAGCCCCCAGTGTCTGACGTTGGGATGGACTCACAGGGTACTGATACCTCCCCAAACCCCCCCCCCCCCCCCCCCCCTTATTTTCTCACATACTTTATTTTTGTTTACGTTCTATGCAGTTGGATTACAAAAACACATGCAGTCTTTTTTTCTTTATTTGATATTTGAAGCGATTCCTCCTCCTGCAATGCAGGTTGAAGCCTGTGGTGAAGTCAGTGAGGTCACACTGACAAGATCAGACGCCTACAGAAGATATCAGATATGCAGGCATGCACAGTAGTAACACAGAGTTATTGATATAGGCTTTGGAGATGAATACATGTGTATTTATAACACAGCGCGCTACAATATCTCTGACAGAATCCCATTAAAAAATGCAGTCAACAGCAAAAACTCTACTGATATTAGATTAGACATGTTATTGATATCAAGGAACCTTCCAAATGAGTTATAGTTAATAACTACTATAAACCTACAGTATAATAGCACAATATAGGCTATTGTGACCACAATCCTGTCTATTGATGCATGTGTGCCTGTACAGTATTTACAGGACATGTTTTTCTGAACATGAAGGTCCCTCAGCCTGTGCCCCCCCCCATTCCCCCCACCCTTTCCCATCTCTCTCTCACCCCCTCCCTCCTCCTCGAACTGTCCCCGACCCATGATTGAGTACCCTGAGAGCCTGCCCTCTCCCATCCCCTCCTGTCACCCCTGAGTGGGAGTAGGTGTCAGGTGGTCCATTCCCACGGTGGTGGGCATTTGATGGCCGGGTTAAACTATCTGGGTGTGAGCAAGGGGTGTGGAGATGAGGGGTACTGCAGGTTGAGAGGTAGAACACCCCTCCTGGCAAAGGTCAGGGTAATTGAGCTGTGCGGGTTTCAGTGCCAGAATGCAGAGGAGCAAGTGGCAACTGTTATGGAATTGGATCAAAAGTCGCCATTAAGAAGGTTTAACGGTCTCCTTATACAGCAAACCCTCAAAGACGACACATCGAGTAGAAGAAAACACACACTTCATCCCTCTGATCCGCACTCCTGGGTCTGTCAAATCAAGTGTGTGTGTGTGAGTGTGTGTGTGTGTGTGTGTGTGTGTGTGTGTGTGAGAGAGAGAGAGAGAGAGACCTGCCCCGTACAGTGTGATTGATGGTTACCACTCACCATGTTATAAACCTTGATCAGGGAACAGCTGTCACCCTGTCCGTGAGTGAGTGAGTATGAGTGTGTGTGTGTATGTGTCTGTGAGTGCGCGCATGTGTGTGTGTGTGTGTGTGTGTGTGTGTGTGTGTGTGTGTGTGTGTGTGTGTGTGTGTGTGTGTATGTGTGTGGCACGTGTTTTGTGGGGGGAATGCAGGGGCCTCCAGAGGAAGGTGACTTCAGACATTTTGAATCTCTCAGCTGTTACACATCAACACTGTGATGATGATAAACACAGAAACAGAGAAAACACTGAGAGACATGAGAGTCGATTCCAAGAGCGGTCATTTACATTTATACGTGGCTGTGCTTGTTAGTGAGTCTACTCAGTAATTGGATCTTTTGAAAAAACATCCAATACTCTCTATATGTTATGTCTCTATATGTATGCTTTCATTGTTGATAGTCTATCAAACCGCATCAACATAATGTAGTGGTTTAATATTGATGCCCACTAAGGACAGTTATATACTGTTCCTGGTGGGATAGACTGATTTATGATTTGACACTTCTTCACCAACCCAGTGTCCACAACACACACACACTAGCACGCTTGCACGCACACGTGCACACACACACACCAACGTACACACACACACACACACACACACACACACACACACACACACACACACACACACACACACACACAGACACACAGACACACACCCTTTCTTAGCTAAGGACATTGTGACCTTGGGAGACATAATGCAGCATCCTTGTGGGTTTGTTGAGGGGAGGTTAAGACGGGTGGGGGTAGGATGGGGGGGGGGGGGGGGCACGGAAGCAATTCCCATAATGTAATCTGCAGTATATAGTTCTAGGCAATGTAGAGTGGTATCAAGTAAGAGAGATATGGGACAGGAGCAGAGAGAGGAGGAGAGAGGGAGGGGAATTGGGCGGTCGGGACGGGATAGGTGAGACCAAAGCATATGGCAAGAGGGGGTGGAGAGGGGGATAGGGTATAAATTAAAAGAAGAAGGAAATGTGGGGTAAAATGTGGGGAGAGGCAAGGTAAAAGGAGAGGTTCTCTTTTCTAGATACCCGCATTGGGACAGAGCACAAAGGCAAACACAAATAATAGCGAGAGCAATCGGATCTATCGGATCTATCTGATCTATCACTCTTACTTGGACTTCGATGGACTAAACTTGATATTAGGATATTTATGACAACACTCAATTGCTGTGCGGCATGAGAGAAGATTACGGAGAAAAGCGCGTCAGGGAAAAAAGACAGCTGATGGGGAAGGCCAAAGATGTTAGAAGAAGGAGAGGTGACAACATGGCGTGCTGGGGGAGCGGAACCAGAGAGTTGCTGTCTGCTCCCTCCATGCCGCAACAAAGGCGAGGAGAGCATGATGAAGCAAAACTCTTTTTCCTGGCGTGAAAGAGGAAGGGAGGGGTGGGTAAGAGGAGGGATGCAGAGGAGAGGAGAGGGGAGGGGAGGGGAGGGGAGGGGAGGGGAGGGGAGGAGGACAGCTGGAGGGGGGAGACGGAGGAGTGAGAGTCCTCAGAGACATTTATAAATCTGGAGTGCTCATCACTGGCCTGACATTCTCTTTCTCTCTCTCTCTCTCTCTCTCTCTGTCTCTCTCACCCTCTCTCTCTCTGTCTCTCTCTCCTCTCCTCCCATTCATCTCTCCCAAATCACATCCCTACATCCTCCCTCTCCCCTTTACCATGGAGTAAAATGCTGCACTAAAAGAGCCTCGCCCGCCCGGCTAAGATTTAAGTATGCGACCTTAGCTGTCCCAGGAAGAACTCAGTGAGTCAGAGAAAGCAAAGCAGGACAGTGCTGCTCTGCTCCCTCTTCCTCCCCTCCCCCACCCCTCCCTCTCTCTCTCTCTCTCTCTCTCTCTCCCCCCTCCCCTTCCCTCCCTCACACACACACACACACATACTCTTTCTCGTCCTCCTCGCGCGAACCAGCCGGTGAATGAGCAGATCTCATAGTGAGGGCCTGAGTGCAAGGACGTGGATGGGCAGAGGGATGGGCGAAAGATACTGTAGTATACCTCTCTTTTTACCCCTTATTTTAGTCTTTTTTTTTTTTGTGTTGTCAAGTTGAGTTGCCCGCGCGATCAAGTGTTTTTATTTTTTATTTTCCGTTTTTTTTGCCGCTGGGACCTTGACAAGGTAAGTGACCATCCTGTCTGAAGTTGGAAAGGCACTATGTGTTGGCACTATTTACATGTTTTACCCAAACGCTTGCTTTAGACTTATTGTTCAGTGTTGTGTCATTTGTGATTATGATCCGTCATTTTCTTGTGTGTTTGTAATGGTGATTGCTATCAACGTGGAGTAAGGCATAGTAGTTTATTGTATAGGAAGCAGTTTGCCTAAATGTTGTATTCTTGTGTAAAGGATGGCAGTGTGTTCATTGTGCAGGGATACACGATACAAGTTATAATAGAAGTACTGTGAACTACCTTGTTGAGTGATTAACCCAAAATTGGGCAATATTTGTGAACTATTCAATAATGTGATATGAGTGTTTTGTATTGTACTGTATATTGCTTCATATGCTAAATGTCCTTTTTAGTTTAAAATATAAATGCACTAATGTGTTATTGGAGTGATACAATAATGTGTGGGTAAGCTCCCACCTGGCAAGGGAGACAACTGCTTAGTTTCTATACATGGTTGGGAACTTTGAATCAAGATCAGAGATTTACAACCCCTTCTGTTTACTCTGTCATTCACACAAGCTGTGTAATTATATTATAGCAGCTTCAGAGTCAGTATGAGTTGTTGCAATGTCAATTCTGAGCAAAATCTGTTCAAATGTACCAATATGGAAGCAGAGTGTTCAGGTGGAACTGTAGTAATGAAGGGTAGCTCCTTTAGAAACACAGAAGAATTTGACAGAGCTTTTCTCAGCTGAAACAGAAATGTGTGACAAAGATAACCTACTCATACTCTAAGGTTGTGGTAGTGGAGTTAAATTGTGTCAGGAGTGCACCAACATACAGTACTGAAAATGATTGCTATAAGGTAGTAGGGTCTGCCATTGATTCAAGAACTTCATGATTTCACTGCCATCAAATAATTAATCAGCCATGTCAATGGGACTACCTGTACAAATGATGGATTAACGAATACATAGGACTGGTACTGTATGTCAGATAAATAGCAAATGTCTACAGATATTAGGTCATATTTGACGAATTTACATGACCAGCCAAAACGAAATGTTGATGCTAACTATTGCCAATTAGGGAGGACTGGGTCAGGTTGTTACCATGTTTTGTATTACAGTATTACAGTACTCAGCCAATCTGTCTCACACAACTGTTACATTGTCACATTAAAGAGCCATGATCTCTTGTTTAATTTGGTGTCTCATTTGACCATGTAGCTCATGTTAAAATGAAAATATTTATATCTATTATATGTCTCGCATGTTGATGATCGACCCAGATGGTTTTTATTTGGTAATAGAATGGGAATAAATGAGGCAAGTAGCTTCTTGCTCCATTAAGCACCAAAACGTCCTTTTAGAAATCCCAAAGCTACTTGTGAGGCAACTATATGTCCTCTGAGGGCTGTAAGTGGGCATATTAACCAAATCATTATTACCAATTAATGTGTAAATCAATAATATCTTATTTCTCTTGCTGAGTATGGTGTCTCAGGGCACTCAAAAACCCCAGTAAGAATTCCTGCCAAAACTCAAACTTTGTCAACAAGGCTCAGAATTGCCAGACAAAACTACAAAAGCCATTAGTTATATGTGCAACATTTAGATTGCTTCTCTACAAGAGCTTTAGGATTTCTAAAAGGACGTTTTGGAACAAGAAGCTACTTGCATTACTCCCATTGCTACTTCTATCTCACGGCTGCTGGGAATAACTACATAGCAAATGTAAGCACCTAAAAACCATCAGGGTCAATCGTCAACATGGGAAATATATCTATAAACGAATGTAAGTGTCAAAATAGTGAACCATCCTTTTGAGACTAAATAGGTTTTCAATTTATGATGACCAGACCTGACCGGGAATCTTGTCACAATTTATCTTGTTATTAGCACTGTAATAACAGGGATAGGGATAGGGGATAGGGATAGGGGTATCCCTGTGGCTCAGTTAGTAGAGCATGGCGCTAACAATGCTTAGGTTGTGGGTTCCATTCCCGCTGGGACTATACAAATTTCTGCACTCACTGCAATGTAAGTCGCTTTGGATAAAAGCGTCAGTTAAATGGCATATATTAAATAATAATAACTTTATTTGTGTAGCACCTTTCATACAGACTATGCAGCTCAAAGTGCTTTGACAGTTCAGTACAACCATATCACAATAATGAATAGTTCAGCACAACCATTTCACAATAATAAATAGAACAACTTTAATAAAAAGAAAAGACAATACAATGATCAAAAAAGTAAAAAGAGTAGGATAAAAAGCATTAGTAATTGTATGCCAGGGGGTGTTAAGCCATTCAGAGCATAAAAAACAAGTAAAATAATTTTAAAATCAACTCTAAAAGACACAGGGAGCCAGTGCAGTGCAGCCAGGATAGGGGTTATATGCTCTCTCTTCCTTGTTTTCATCAAGAGTCTAGCTGCAGAGTTCTGAACCAGCTATTCTCAATAGTCTTGGAATATATTATTAACAAGCAACCACTGACTTTAAGCCCCGGGTTCCCCTACAGACCTGGGAGGCCTCTCCAAAGACAACTTATGTGATATGAGGCAGGAGTTCTTATGGTGAATCCAAGCCTTGCAAATTGCAATAAGAAAATAAAGTGGGGCTTTTACTTTAGACTAGTTAACGTGATTGGTTAAAATGCAATCGTGCAATGGCTGTCCTCACAGACAGTCAAAGTAACAGTGACACATGACATTGCAAATACAGCAGTAGTGGAAGATGTACAGAAGTCAAGGTTGCTGGCTTTGCCTCAGGACTGCAGATGCCTGTCTTTACTGGCTGCGGTCCAGTGAGGATGAATTTGCAGCTCTGCGGGGACAATAGATCTGCTACCTTTCTTCTAGGGAAGCTAATGTATGGTACCTGAGCAATGTTCTTAAAATGGAGGATGCATATTGAATCACAGTCACATTTCAACAAAGGCAGACGATATTAGCATCACTAACGTTTGAAAAACACTATTTTTGTCAGTAGAGCTTCATCTGAAAATACATGGCTGTGTCCTGGATTTGCAGAGAATGACCTTCTGTCACATTGCTTGCTCATTACCTCTCTGCTAATAATGTTTTTCTCAGTTTCTTAATCCCTCCAATGACTATGCTTCAGGTGGACAACCTTCAGATAGATAGATAGATAGATACGTACTTTATTGATCCCTGAGGGGAAAATAAAGTGTCACAGCAGCTCACATCACAAACAACAACAAAATAAAATGACAATAGAAAATAAAATAAAATAAAATAGACATGTGAAACATTACATACAGTAAGAACAGTCCACTGTGATTTAACAACCCCCAGCCTGACTCTGATCACCCCGATTAAGCCAGCCGGAGGAGGAGTACAGTCTTATTGCGGCAGGCAGAAAAGATCTCCCTTTGCACTCCTTAGTGCAACGTGGTTGTAATAATCTGTTGCTGAAGGAGCTTCTCTGCTCTGCCACAGTGTCATGTAGGGGATGGGAGGGATTGTCCATGATGGCCAGGAGTTTGGTCCTCATCCTCCTATTGGCCACCTCCTCCACAGTGTCCAGGGTGACACCGAGGACAGAACCAGCTTTCCTAATAAGCTTGTTCAGCCTCTTGGTGTCACCCATGTTCATGTTCGCTAGTTCATGTTCGCTAGCTACTTGTACAATACATGAGAGATACATTCAAAATGCCCACTCTGTTTAAAACATGCAAACAAGCATTTCTTTAAAGGAGCATATAGCCAGCAAGCCATGTGACTCTTGTGTCTCGTGAATCTTGTGAATCTTGTGAATCTTGTGTCTCGTGTCGCGGGCCAGTTTAATTAGCTGCTGGAATGGCATGAACACATCAATGGATTGGTGATATGGAATGTTTCCACACCGGAGATTAATCAGACCCGTATTAATCTAATGCTGAATATTCAGTCGAGACATGAAAGATATTACCATGCCCAGCCAGTCGGCTTGCTCTGCTTACCCATGGCATTTAGGCACAGGATAGGCTTTTTCCATGCATTGTGGCAATTTTGACGATAAATATAGTTTGTTGTTACCAAGGAATAGTTTGCAACTGAAATCAGAGTGATCAGAGTGTGACGACTGTGGTATGGGCCACACATTAAAATATCCTCTTCCCCTTTAAGCACATTAATATTCACTTTGCACCATACACCTAACGGTAACACTTTACATTAAGGTCACATTTGTAAAGGGTTTATAAATGGTTTATAATAAGTTAATAAATCAGTTATAACCAGTTTATTATTCAATTATAAACCATTTACAAACAGTTATAACTCAACAGTTATAACTCAAGATTTTCACTTGGTGCTTGCCAAATAAGGAGCTTGTAATCAGGAGCCAGTTGTTAAGCCAATGCTTAAAAAAACACCTAAGTCTAACACCGTTAACCATCAGTGCTTCAGTTCTGGCCCACCCAATTTTCCACAGGCCCACCCATGAACTTATTCCTGGCTACACTACTGATGGTGTCTATAATGGGTAACTTTCACAGCTGATGTTTGACCATGTGGGCACACAGACCCATGTTAGTCTGATCGTCCCAAGTAACAGATTAATATTAAGCCTTCGTAGGCTAAATTTACACCAGAGAATACTCAGTGTAAAGTTCACGTGCAGGGGTGTTTCTAAGACTAGAGGACATTGGGGGCTTAGCCCAAGGGGGTGCAGGCAATTGTTTTGTTGCAAGTTAATGGATAAATGCAGCAATCTGGTGCACTTTGAGATGAACATCGAAAGATTAGATCTACTAAGCATTTTGTAACAAAATAATATAAATACAATACAACAAATGCGATTGTGAGGTAACTTGCACCTTCCCATCTGCCACAGCAGACACTGCCAGTACTTTTTTGCCAAAAACCTACATACTCCTCAACAACTTCCAACATAGACTCTGACCTGTCCAATGAGACAGACTGCTTAAGGAATCCTACAATTATTGAAACACCCTCACACCCTTACTCTCTCTCTTTCTCTCTCAGAGACACACACATACACACATACACACACACACACACACACACACACACACACACACACACACACACACACACACACACACACACACACGCACGCACACGCAGTGCTGTAATTAGAATCCAGAGAGCAGTCTGCTGTGTGCTCACCCCTCCTCTGCCTCTCTCCATTGCTTTCTCTGTGTTGTCTGTTGCTGTCTGTTGCTGTATCTCTTCTCTGCCCTCTATGTTGCTGTAATGCTCTTTTGTCTACCCTCCCCTCTCATCCTGTCCTGGTTAAACAGTTATTTTAACCCTCCTGTTATGTTGTGGGTCAAGTTGACCCATTTTAGAATTTGACATCACTGAAATGCTATTTCACTTTATTTTTTTCAGCATGAGCCTTCATCTAATCTACTAGGTAGGGGTAATGAATTTATCAAAAATAAAACAATAACATTTTAATGAAAAGGAAAACAATTACACAGTTACGTAGATGAAGTTCTCTGTTGTTCCCTGTCTCACTCATCATCCCCCTTCATATCTCTGTCCCTCTTATGTGCACACACACACACACACACACACACACACACACACACACACACACACACACACACACACACACACACACACACACACACGCACACACACACACACACACACACTCTCACACAGGCATGTGCGTACCCACGTACACCATGCACGTACAGTACACACACACGTTCACACACACACACACACAAACAAATCTGCTAATGCAGACCTTCTCTTTCTCCCCCACACAGACACATTTGTACTGTTCTCGCATGCAGACACACACAGGCATGTGCGTCGCAGCACTTGAACTCCATCCATTCAAACTGTTTTTTATATTTGTGTGTAAGTGGGCAAGGATTGAAATGTCAGCCTGCAGAACACCACAGAAGCGATATGTGATGGTGTCCAGTAGCATAGCTACTGCCTGTCCACGATTAAATGCCTCTTTAATGGAAGGAAATGTATGCTTAGTTCCTCTAAAATCGAGTGGTTCAGTGGCACTTGTTGTGAACGATGGCATAAATATAGAGCCTATCCACAATTATAGATATTGTCATATAATTTGTCAAACGTGAGACACCCTGCGAAAATCCAAATGCCCCCGTGCTGAGTATTTTTCTGCTGCCAGCCCATCCATGAACTAATTCCTGGCTACACTACTGATGGTGTCTATAATAGGTAACTTTCACAGCTGATGCTTGACCATGTGGGCACACAGACCCATGTTAGTCTGAGGGTCCCAAAAGACACAGATTAATGTTAAGCCTTTTTAGGCTAAATTTACACCAGGGAAAACTCAGTGTAAAGTGCACGTCAGAGTGAGGCATTACAGGGCTGTTCATATGCTATGTTTAACTGAAGGTTTTCTAATTCATGTATTAAGAACATGTATTTGACAAGGACAGCCGCCATCAATTAACATATCAATTTGACACTTTTGGAGCACTGCGTGTTATGCAATGATGTTCAGATCCCAATAGAGAAACAAATGAATAGCCTGGTTATGGTCCTGCTAATTCAGTACTCTGGGACCATGATTCACTAATGGCTGTTTCGGAGCGTTGAATGTTATAGTAGCCTAATGTACTTAGGGCAAAAATACTCAAGCACTCTCTCACTTCAGTGTGAGCTGGCCTTCATAGTTTTGGTATCCACTGATACGGTAAACACACACACACACACACACACACACACACACACACACACACATACACACACACACACACACACACACACACACACACACACACACACACACACACACACTGCTTGATGGTAGGGAAATCCAACAGAACAAGTCATGATCCTTTGTCTTTAACAGACGTGGTGGCCATGTGAGTGAAGTTTAACCTGGCTATACTCTCAAGCAATATTGATTCGTTCAAAGCTGCCCTACCTTCCCCGACTTTGACTCGGAGATAGCATTTTAGAGAGTGTGTGAATGTGTCTATAACTGAGTTTGCAAAACCCTCATTTGCATGTGTGTGTCACCTTGAGTCAGGGCCTGTGGCGCAGACCTCTCTTATCCCTGATCACACCACACTCTGCTGTGACCTCATGACCTTCCTGTCATCTTTACCCTGCATGGCCCATTTAATATGCTCGCTCTCTCTGAGCCCCAAGATGCCTGCACTAGATTTTTTAAAGTTCTTCTCTCGCCTCTCTCCTTCATCTCCAGGCCCCCCCTAAAAAATTGAGAGGGAGAGAGAGAGAGAGAGAGAGAGAGAGAGAGAGAGAGAGAGAGAGTGAGTTGCCATCCTAGGGCTGCACAATGGTATGTCATTTAGGTGTAAGTAAGTACTGTATGTGTGTTTTGGTTGATAAATTACATTTTCTTAGCACCTCCTAGAATGATCTCCCACACGCTACAGTGCCTTCAGTAAGTATTCACCCCGCCTGGACTTCTTCCACATTTTGTTGTGTTACAACCTAACTTTAAAATAGATTTAATTCATGTTGTTTTTTTGTCACTGATCTACACAAAATAGCCTATAATATCAAAATGAAAATTATGTTTTAGAAATGCGAAGTGGCTAGCCTGTTTGTAAAGTTGGCGACCAGAGTCTAATATAACCCTCTGAACACCCCTTACCTGCCTCAGTCAAACAACCTTTGTCAAACAACCAACATTTTATTGAGAATTGCTCCAAGCTATATTTAGCATTACTTTCCCGACTAGCTCCGTGAATGACAACATCAACACTCTCTGCTTCCGTTCTTTTCTGTATTTTTTTTTAAGAAAAACCAGGAAGCAACATTGGCTGGCATGGGCCTTTAAGTGAGTCTGGATGCTGTAACAGTAAATAGCTACACACAGAACGCTGGTGCGTTCCCCCTACCAGCAACATCACCGGCTATGATGTACCACTTCAAGCATTCATTAATTTCAAGTGGCTTTTTTAGTTTTTATTTGTCAAGCAGGTCTCTACACCGGCAAATATGCTGACCATTTAAAAAAAAAAACACAGCATAATTTCTTCTTCTAAACTCATTTTTATTTCAAAATACAGAAATGATTACAGCTCATTCTCAGAGAGACACAATGCAGCGCAAGCATTATTATTTTATTTTTTTTGGGGGGGGGGGGGGGGGTTCAGTGAGGGCGCGGCCTGTCTGGGTCTATCACAAGAGGAACACTGCAGTAAAAGCATGCATGGTCACACAGACAGGCAGAGGCAAGATGCTGGGTCTTCCAGTATCCCAGCATGCCTAGCTACAGTATCCCAACGAGGCTTATTCAAGAAGGTGCAGCGTTACAGAACGTTGATATAAAAAATATATTGGAAAGAACAGAAACGCTTCCCTAGTGTGTAAACCGAGGACTCGTGTCAGCTCTATACATGACATTTCTTTCTGCAACATTCAGAACATTGTTCAACGTTGCACCCTCTTGAACGCACCCCAGCTGAGTCAGAGAGAGTGACAGGGGATATGGAAATGATACTTCTATCTTTACTGTACATCAATTGTTTTTATTACCAAGTGCTTTGTCCGCTACCCTCCCTCCGTCAAGTTGCATGTCATTCTGTCTGTGTGTGTTTGTGCGCAAAATACAGTACAATCTGAACGTTTACATATTTTTTTTCTTGAGGCACCATCATTACTTGTGACATATCGTTCCTATTCTCCGGTTGTGACAACAAGCTTTGAAGAAGATACATTTTCTAACCCTGTACAGTATGTATTTAGCTGATTCCATAAACTGCATACACCTCCATTCACACCGCAGTCACTATTGCACATGAGTTTGATTAATTCACGTGGTAATTAGTCATTAATTAACTCTGGAAAATGAGAATGTAAGCCCTCCAGAGGTGCAGAAGAGAATCAACCTCCCAGTGTTTGATTAATGGGTTTCGGAGGTGATGATCCCCAAATTCAGACCAGCTTAACAAAGACTAAGTAATGATGGCTACCGCAATATCAACAGCTAACAACAACCACAAAGTCACATCATAACATACAAAATTACATGACTTGAAATGAGATATACAAAATTAATAATATGCAAATACAATGTTAAACCAATTCAAATGAAACAGAAAAGCGATGGATGAGATGGAAAGAAGGAAAAAAAGAAACCACCTTTTGGCAGTGATATACATTACATAATAGTATCATGTAAAGGCAGCCTAAAGCATAAAACATGGTTCACAGCTGCCAAAGCGCGGTAGTCTGCGGCCCATTGTGACACAGAAGGTCTCTGATACATGAAAAAATGCACTGTAACTAAATAGCATTAACTAATCTACTTTTGATTTATTGTTGATTGAAATAATCATCCTTTTGAATTTTAGGATAGGAGCACTATTTCCATCCTGTGTGCTTTTGATACATCGGTACAGTATAAACTCTCAACACCACTGCAGTGTGGAGAACGAACACATGTTGCAGCCTGTTGCATGAAGTAATGAAGACATCGAGAATGAATAGAAAATATGACTATTATTAAATCAAACGTTTAAAAGATTAAAAAGGAATGGACTGTGGTAACACTGGTTGTAGATCAAGAAAAACAAAAAAAAAGTCTTACATTAGTGGTTACGGTACATAAACATAGAAATCTCAGTATACCCCAAAATACAATCACATCCAGTGCAATAAAAAAATGAATGTAACATCCATCAACAACCAATACCTCAGGGGAAAGATGCCTCATACACGCATTCACACATATAGAGCTTAAGACAGTGAGGAGGACTACCACACCTAAGCAACAACAATGGCAATGAAAAGCATACCTCTACAGTACAAGGTTTTTGGTTCAAACATAGAAATATATTTTTTATCTGATATGAATATCACTTATCATATTATTTTTTTTTAAATTTTTCCCTGAAAGTGCTCTGTTCATGTGTGTGTGTAGGCCTCATGGTGCGGACCTCTACACTGACGTGCCGCTTCACTTCAGTCAGCTTCTACACAATGTGATATGTGGTGTTGTGCTTATGTATTGAAATGTGGTTGAACGTCAGTGTGTGTTTATCTGCTCCTTTGGGCTATGAACACATTGATCTAAGAGGGGTTTAAGGGTGCTTCGGGGGTTACATGGAGACATACTGTAGCCTACCAAGACTGGACCCTATATACAGTTCAGTACACCGTGTCGTTATGTCATCACAGAACGGGGGATCCATGGTGGCCTGAATTGTGCCAGTCATGATGTGTGCTTATAGTTCAAATGACATGCTTATGATATTATATAATCCAAACTTCATTCATAACAATACCAATGTGTGTATTTCCAATGTATGGGCAAGCGATGCAGGGTAAAAGTCAGCTTGGAGGCAAGCATGGGTTCAGGAGAGAATTGTCCAAATCCTTGGCTGTTCCATACAGGGAGAGAGTCTGAGTAAGAGGTAAAGACACTTAGACACTGTAAGGACACTCAAACACACTCTCATATAGTGTACACACTTGGCGTATGCACACACACACACACACACACACACACACACACACACACACAAACAGCTGTCAGAACATCCTGGACCTTTTTGTGTTTTACCCTAGTCAAAAAACTAGTACATGGTAAAGAGATAAAGAGATGGGGGGTGGGGGAGAACAAGAGATGAAGAGTGAGAAAAGGAGAGAATGTGATTTGATTTTTCTGAAAAAAAAAAAACAATTTTGTGCCAAATTCAAAGACATAAATGGATGTTCTCTACTGAGAGAGAAAGAGGGAGAGAGAGAGAGAGAGAGAGAGAGAGAGAGAGAGAGAGAGAGAGAGAGAGAGAGAGAGAGAGAGCAAGAGCATGCAAAACAAATCTTGACCAATAATCACAGGGCGAACAGTTCCTAACTACAGTAGTACCATTGTACCATCTCATGTGTCTCTCTCAAAAAAAGACCAAAATTGAGAGAAGAGAAAGAGAAGTGTAAGAAAGGCAACAGAGGGCAGTTGTTTGGGATCCTGTCTCTGACGTCCTCCACCTTTTTGTGCCTCTGCATCAGAGAAAAAAGAAGACAAGATGGCGTACTGGAGATGGAGGTGGTGGGGGCGGCTGGCTTGGAGACCGGGGGCTTCCCATAGCGGCAATCTAGTTTGGCTGGACGAGAGGAGGGCGGGTGGGGGACAGGGGGTGGGGGACGGGGGTTGTGGGGGGGGGCGGGGGGGTTGGGGTGCTGCAGTCACTGGACAATGGATCAAGCAAGGGTCACTGTACATCTTCAGGCAAGGAGTATGTATTTCTAAGGGATATGGTTGATTGAAAAGAGAGAGGGAGGGGGAGGAGAGAGAAAAGTAGGGAAGAGGAGGGGAAAGAGGCAGGGGGAAAAAACAAATACAAATATTAACTTTAGAAATGCAGAATAGACATTTTTTTTACAATATTTACCACCTACTGAACAAAAAACAAAGAGACGACACACCAAGGAGATGCCCCACAAAATCAAACTCACAGGAGTTAGAAAGACGAGCAGGTTCTGTAAACACATCTAGATCGGCACATCCCAAGTACACAATACACCCAACAAAGACTGCACCAGAAACACATATTACTCTCACACACACACATATAGATGCCCACACCACATTGGCTAAGACTACAATGCAAACATAGTAATTCAATTGCAGTTCCATGTATGGAAAACAGATTCAAGGGATGTTTGGTATCACAAACTCAAACACCATGGTCAGTGGTTTAAAGTAACAGTAACAACGTTTACGTACTTTGTTACTGTACTTAAGTAGGTTTTGGGGGTATTTGCAACTTTTACTTTTACTCCACTACATTGTCATAAGAAAACCTTACTCTGATCCATTTCTGTCCTTCTTACTCGTTAAAAC
>NC_139657.1:7002470-7027470 GCF_951799395.1 Argentina silus
GACGTGAGGTGGTGGGAGAGTTGCTTGTTAGTGAGTCTCAGTGTGTGTGTGTGTCTGTGTGTGAGTGTGTATATGTGTGTGTGTGTGTGTGTGTGTGTGTGTGTGTGTGTGTGTGTGTGTGTGTGTGTGTGTGTGTGTGTGTGTGTGTGTGTGTGTGTTTGTGCGTGCATGCTTGTGTGAATACTTATACTAGTCCTTTCCTGCTTAGAGATCGTTGAGGTTTTCCAATTTAAGCCCCAGGGAGAGTATTGATCAGAGTATTGATCAGTACATGTGCAGCATTGCCACACTTCTCTTGCAGAGCACTGAGAAATGTCTATATTGAGGTTTGGGACAGTGGATGGATTTTTTTTCCTTCTGAAAAAGAGGGTTAGACATCATGCAGACATTTTCGAGTTATATTCCTGTGGGTATTCACTGTGTGGAGGAAGGATTTGTCTGATCACTTTGATTGATTAGTTGTTGAACAAGATGTTTGATCAGTTCAGATCAATATTTACAAATCACTATTTACAACTCATTATGGTGGGTTTTTTTTTAATCCCACAGCCTGATTAGACTGATTGACTTTGCACTAAATCTGATACAAAAAAATCTCTGATACAAAAAGCTCTATACTCCAAAGGTTTGGATTTGACATTAAACAATTACTATGAAAGTGTAGATTCTCAGCTTTTATTTAAGGGTATTTGACCATGGGTATTGACCAAATTGCAACACTTTTTATACATAGTCTCCCTATTTCAGGGCTCCAAAAGTATTGGAAAAAATCATACATTGTCCAAAAAAAGCACTCATGTTTAGTATTTGTAGACAATCCTTTGCATGCAAAAAACTGCTTGAAGTCTGCGACTCATTGACCCCACCAGATGCTGGGGGTATTCTCTGGTGATGCTCTGCCAAGCCTGTACTGCAGCCAGCTTCAGTTGGTTAGTTTTGAGGTCTTTTTGCCTTAAATTCCCTCTCCAGCAAATGAAATGCATGTTCAATTGGATTTAAATCTGAAGATTGACTTGGCCAGTCAAGAACCTTCCACTTTTTGGCCCTGAAAAACTCCCTAGTTGCGATGGCAGTATGTGACAGAACCCCACCGGACGTATCAGAAACACCTGTCAAACCAATGTTCCAATACTACTGGTTCCCTGAAATAGGGGGACTATGTATAAAAAGGGCTGTAATTTCAAAATGGTGAAACCAAATTGAAAAAAACAAAACATTGAATTAAAGCCAATAATCTCTACTTTAACCTCATAGTAATTGTCTGATTCCAAATCCAAATTGTTGATTATAGAGCTAAAAGAAGACAGAAAGCTTTCCTCTTCAATACATAAGGAGGGCACTGTATCTTCTCTGGTGATGCTCTGCTAGGCCTGTATTGCAGCCATCTTCAGTTGTTGTTTGTTTTGAGTTCGTTGAGGACTAAAATCTTATCATCAGGAAATGAAATGTATGTTTAATTGGATTTAAACCTGAAGATTGACTTGACTAACCCTGAAAAAAACGGCCTAGTTGCTATGGAAGTGTTTTGGGTCATTGTCTTACTGTATGATCAAGTGCAATCCAATGAATTTGGAGGTATTTGCTTGTACTCAAGCATACAAGATGTTTCTGTACACTTCAGAATCCATTCTGCTGCTGTCATCAGCAGTTACAAACCATAACCCTCCACCAAGTTTCACAGATGAGGTGGTATGTTGTAAATCTTGGGCAGATCCTTTTTTCTCCAAACTTTCCACTTGCAATCACTCTGGTAGATATTACATAATACATAATATTCACCTCATCTGTCTACAATACCATTTTCCAGACCTCTGCAGGCTTTTTAGGTACAGTACTTTTTAGAAAACTATAACCTGACCAACCTTTTTGACGATAACTAGTGGTTTGTAGTTTGGCTAGTGACGTTTTCTGCGGATGGTAGTCTCTGACACATTCTCGCCTACCTCCTGGAAAGTGTTCCCGATATGTGGGACAGTTTCATTCTTGAGCATTTTTTGGTCATTCACTGTAGAAGTCCTCCTTCGCCTACCTGTCCCATTATGCAGGGCACTGTATATACACTCACCAAACACTTTATTAGGAACACCTGTACACCTTCTCCTGGTGGAGGTAGCCACAATTTATCCATCTTCAAATGGCTACTTCCAGCATGATAATGCACCATGTCACAAAGCAAAAGTCGTCTCACACTGGTTTCATGAACATGACATTGAGTTCAGTGTTCTTCAGTGGCCTTCCCAGTCACCGGATATGAATCCAATAGAACAGCTTTGGGATGTGGAACGGGAGATTCACAGCTTGAAATTGCACCTGAAAAATCTGCAGGAATTGCATGATGCAATCATGTTATCATGGACCATCATGGACCAGAATCTCAAAGGAATGTTTCCAACATCTTGTGGAATCAATGCCACAAAGAATTGAGGCTGTTTTGAGAGCAAAGGGAGGCCCTACCCAGTATTAGTATAGTGTTCCAAAAGTGTTTGTGAGTGTGTATATATACGTGTGTTTGTGAGTGTGTATATATACGTGTGTGTGTGTGTGTGTGTGTGTGTGTGTGTGTGTGTGTGTGTGTGTGTGTGTGTGTGTGTGTGTGTGTGTGTGTGTCTATATATACACACACACACACATATATAAAATATAGATTATTCAGATATCCATATCAGAAAACTGAACACACGGGTTATAAATACATCAAACCAATCCACAGAACTCTGCCTCTGTCTAGACAGCCTCATGCCATTCACTGTGTTCCAGTTTGATGAAGAAGCCAATGGAGGATAACTGGAGCTGTTCCTTCTGTCTGCTCCGTCGTTTTACCCCACTCTGTGCAGAGACCATCTCCCAGTGAAGCACATCCCCACACAAACTTGGCACATCAATACTAATTCATCTGTCACCAACTGGTTCAGAAATCACAAGGTTTTGACATCGCCAACAGCTTTATTGACCACAGATCATGCATACATAGAGCATGAATAGAGCAAACACTTGATTGATGTCCAGAATGCTGCTTTGAAGTGAGCAGTGACAATGACCACCATTTTTCTTTTTTATCTCGTTCTTGTTCTTGTTCCTGCCTTGCCAGGGCTTCAAAGGAAGTAAACATCACCGCTGCCAGTGTTTGTAACAATGTGAAACAGAGTGCTATCAAATCAAAAGAGCCTGGCTGACATCCTTGTTTTGAACAGACCGCATGCCCTGTTACCGTCAAATCTCTCATGTAAGTCCCAGCAGAATGAGGCGGGTCCCCGAGAGGTGGGCATCATTAAAAACCCAACAGCGCCATGCAGGGAAAAAAGAGCCCTCGTTTGCAAAAAGATCAAGCGATTTTTCAGTCTGTAGAACTGCAGCAGTGTTTATGATCGTTTTACATGAAACTGCATACATTAAAGGTCCAGTATGTAGATATACGCTTTAAAATAGTGCTTAATGGCCATGATAAATCAGTAGCCATCAAGGAATGAGATCACATGATGAAGAATGTTCAGTGAAGAGTTTTCTATTGGTTCAAACCAAGTGTTTTCTAAAATCTGGTGTCGTGGTCAAACACTGACCTTTATATACCTATTTTACTTTTGGTTTGTTTACAAGGATATGCACCTGTTTGCCGCTATTAGAAAATGTAGATAGAACGTACATTTTCTGTGTCGCCAGCAGGGGCAGCAACAAGCAAAACTACATGCTGCACCTTTAAGGACGGACATGTTCATACACAGTTGTTAAGACATACTTACTGTACTTACTGTACACACATACACACATCATACTTTATGTCATTTCAAACATAATACCTGTAGGTTAACTATATTATGTGCTTTTGTGGTGCTTCTCATTTCTCTCGTACAGTAGAAGACCCAGTCTTTAAACTGCAGGGATTGAAATGTAGAGTACAATTCAATCGGAGTCTTGTCCATTAAGCAGGAACATTCGCTTGAGTGACCAAGGTTACATTCTTTTGAGGTAGCCGACCCGATTGCCCTTAAATAGCATGGCTGGCCATCAACTGCCCCTGGTTCTAGCTAATGTACACTTCACTCACTTGATTGTCTGTAAAAGATAATTAAAATTAGGGAATTAGATGCTAGTTATACTGTATGGTCAGTGTTACCAGGGTGAAGAGGAAGAGGAAATCCTTGAATATTTCACATTTTATATTCTCACAGGTAGGAGTTGTTAGACATGAGCTCATACCAAATGACAATATTAATGATAAATTCCAGCCTCAAGGGCATTATAAAACGGATCTACTGACAATAAGAAACAATATTTATTCATGTGCATATGTCTTTTTGAAAATTGAGGCGTGAGGTGCTGATATTGCATTAGCATATTTTGACGACACACCCTTCTCTGCAAACTAGGCATGGGTGGAGTTTTATATGGTAGTGTATATTCCCTGCAAGCTTGCTGTCATGTTGTCTGGCATTTGTAGATACTAGAGGCTCGGCTTCGATGCCTCTTGGGCAATTAAAGTACTTTATCCATTTCATAAAGTAATTTGACTTGAATGGGGTGTTTGAATGTGCAAGGATATTTTTATTGGTACAGCAAGGGGAATTCACCTGTCACAAAGTTCATCAAACGAATTGTTCCAGTGATTTAAGGACCATTTGTTCTTGGAGTTCTTGGAAAGCTTTCGATTTTAATTTCGCTCAATACATTTTTTGGGAGGGGTATTGGTTACACATGTATGCCAGTTGGCTCAAAAACCACATGTACACAGGATGCCATTTGCAGGTTGGCAAACTATCCCCCTGTTTATGTCAATGAGATTAATTTTATTGTTATGATAGAGGCACAACAGTTTATTTTTTATTGAAAAATCACAGGGATTTGAGAGATCCTAGATTTGGGTGAAGAGACCAATCAAGGGACATTTCCTCATCTCCTGAACTCCAACATGAGACGTTTTGGACTGGCTTATAGACGCAAAGATCATTCCTACTGCCTGAATGTACCAGGGAAACCATAGGGGAGAAGGAATCAGCACAGTCCATCTGCCATTTCAGCCACCCTGCCAAGACAACAAGACACTCAAACGCTCTCTGAATTTTGGGTATGGGGTCTCTGTGTGTGTGTGTGTGTGTGTGTGTGTGTGTGTGTGTGTGTGTGTGTGTGTGTGTGTGTGTGTGTGTGTGTGTGTGTGTGTGTGTGTGTGTGTGTGTGTGTGTGTGAGTGTGTGCGCATGTGTGCGTGCATGTGTGCGTGCATGTGTGTATGTGAGCATACACTTAACTGTGCGAATATTGAATGCTGGCAAGCGAGGGCCTGCTTGGACTCTACCTTCTGTCTGCCTATTTCCATGTCAATGTGCACATCTCCTATATGCATAACAACAAAAACAACAACACAGGAACCATGGGAGTGGTTTCCCTCCCTCCCTCCCCCTCCTCTCTCCTCCCACTGGCCCATGGATTGGCAGGGTTTAGGGCTGTCGCTGGGTGGGTGGCTGCAGTTCTTGGAGAGAGTGTGGATGAGGGACTCTTAAGATTGATAGGCGATGCATGAGCAAGGGTTGGTTGCCTCCCAGATGAAGCCAGCATCAACCCAGCCCACGAGGGCTTGATTTTTCCCTCACTGATCCAGCACTCATATTCACCACAATGAAGACTTAAAGAGGAGTCTACAGAGAGGCACAGCGAGGGGTTGGGGCAGACAGATTGCATCATAGCAGGGGTTTGTGATGTTTCAATCAAAACAAAATAGGAAAGACACATTTTGAGAGCAATCGTGACAATCATTGAAAATATGAAGGGGGAAGAGGACACCCTCTTGTGATTTTGTGGAGGGATGTTTTATTTGGAGGATAGATACTAGCCTATCGCCAGACTTATCCTCCTGTCTGTCTCCTTTCTGTCAGCTCTATCTCCAGGGTGTAGCTTTTTGTGACAAATCTAGGGCTACAGACATGGATGATCCGGAAAGAATAAAAGAAAGAAAGAGAGGAGAGCGAAGCAAGATGAAAGAGGAGAGGAGGAAGAGTGTATGTGAGAAGACAGTGAGACAAGTTGACTTATGGGAGAAGAATCCAGGGGAGCACTGAAACCACTTTGCAAATGCAATTATTCTCCCTAACAGAGAGAGAGCGGGAGAACAGTGGAGCTTTCTTGTTCATGTTGGAGCTGTAATCTGGGAATTTGGAGACCACTGCTGGGCTGACAGAGACACGAGAGACTCTGCGTGACGGCTCTCTATGAGACTGTATGAGACTGTTTGTGTAGCACCACAACACCAGGGGAGGCTGGTGGAGGTAGATACCAGAGGACAGGATCATTATAATGCACGGAATGGAATGAAAACACGTTGATATCATTCCTCATTCCATTCCATGCATTGCAATGAGCCCGTCCTCCACCAGCCTCCCCTGCACAACACTCCCCTACACCCTCCATCCTCGGCTGTCTTATCTCCCCCGCACCACCATTGCTGTGCCACTGCTGTCATCGTCTTCGTCCCTACGACGCTATTTTCAGAAATGGGTCCGTGCCATGTGCGTATTATCTCCACGTCGAGGAGAGTGGTTTTAATATAATCATTACAATCAGGCGGATAGAGCAGGGATGAGTCACAGAGCCTCCAAGAGTAGCCTGTGGATCTATTGGAGACGCCATGGCGCTCTATGGTATTTAACGGGCCACCTGCAAGGTTATATAACATGCCATTGGTATTTCAATGTGTATTATAAACAAAATGATGCAGAAACCATGACAGGGGCCATCAACTAAGTGCGCTTTCACAACACCACAGGTGCAATACTGAGAAAGAGATTCATGACCTGTTAACTCTGGGTCGACGGGCTGGTATTCATGACTGGTTGAGCTTGATGGGTTTTTTTTCGTCCTGCCAAGAAAAACCTCCAAACTTTTATTATTTCTCCCGGTTTATTTATTTGTTTATTGATCTATTTAGTTTAGTTTTGTGCTTGTGGCGTTGTGCAGTCACTGGCTGGCTGGGCTCCAGGAACACTCCGGAGCTCCAGTATGTCATTATTACAGCATGGTGTTCTGAGCCTGCCGAGATTCCATCATGGCCATCCCAATGGGGGCACAGATCCTCGTAATTACAGCCCTGTGCCCTCCCCCCCCCCCCTCCACCACCCCCACTTCCATCCTATTCACACTGCATTCCCTAATATGAGCTCTGCATGTCAGCCTGCATGGACCCCCTGCTGCTCCTCCCTCAACTCACACAAATACTCCCGCCTGTGAAATCATGCAGCGGCTTCCATTTAGATATGGAGAATATGCACTTAGGGGAGCCTAGATAGGAAGGGTGGGGGGAGGGAGGTGGGTGGTGGAGGGAAGTTGACATTGAATTTCCATAATTCAATTAATATCTTCTCTTATATTGTCCCCTCATTATTGGCATTGCCATTGGAGGCAAGCGCCGTTATGCCACAGGGGATTTTTCCTCCTGAAGATTAATGTGTGAACATTGTTCTGGCACCAAGAGACTTGGACCTGCCATTGAAAAGACCTATCTGCTATGTTTCTCATAATTAGCCTGGAGTGATAATTGCTATCATCTGTCCAGAGGACCGTGTCCAGGCTGGTCTAATGGGAGAGAGGAACCTGTTCAAGCTTGTCTTGCTCTTTTTTTCTTTTTTTCCTCGTGTGTGTTCTGTGGGCCTCCTGCCAGCAATTGAAATCTCTGTTTATTTGTCTTATCTGCTGTTGTCCTCTGTAGCGCTGCATTCCCGATAGTTTCATCATGAGCAATGTTAACTCCCTGGTATGCATATTCTCCACAATGTTACACAGAATATTTCATAAATTAAATTTCCTTGAGTTATGCCATGCCTTGGTTTTAGATGATACCGCGCAAAGCGGTCAATAACATACTGCAAAGATGCATAGTTGATTTGTGATCGAAACAAAGAGCCTATTTTTTGCTGAGTCAACGTTCTTAGTCCTCAAAATGTTTACATGAATTATCAAAGCGCTTATTTCCCAGCGACATTACGCTAATTTAAGACAGACAAATAGACGTGATTTTCTTCTCCATTTTTTTCCTCTCTTTTCATTCCTTTTAATCTCTCTGAGCTTACTGGGTGTCTGCTGCTGTTTTGGAGCTGTCACAACGCCTAGGGCAGCTCATGTATAATTTCAAACATTCAATTAAGTCCTGTACTGGAGATAATTTCCCATCTCCGACAAAATCCAAATAGACAAAGAGGGATGGCTGGTCGGGCAGACAGGATATGTACTGAAGGCCTGGCCAATCTGTGCACAGAGGTTAGCGATCAGCACTACTCCATCGCCTCTCCCTCTCCCTGTCAAGCCCAGAGCAGATGCAGTGATAATTCCAGGGGAAGGCAGACATTAGGGCAGTGTCTCTGTCTCCATTCGATATATTGAGCCGCCTCTTTTGAAGGTGTCATAGAGACAGACTTAACACGGCTGGCATAACTTTGATTGCTTACAGAAGGAGGACAAACAAACCAATGCACCTAAATGACAAACATGTATTTATGGCCCTGTGGTTGGGCTGCTTCAACTGCCTCATTACATACAGACAGGACATACACATGCTAGACACACAAGTCACAGTGAGGGTTATAGGACTGGTCACATCAAGAACAAAGGATGTCGGGTAGCTTGTAAAGGTATTTATTTTGTAAACATACAAAGATAAATGGATGTCTATAGGCCATCAAGGGGAAATCAGTATGAGCTCAAATGTTTAAAAATGACTTCACTAGCCGTAAAATATAATAAGGATGGTACATATGAATACTGTCTGGCACTAATAAGACCAAATGCCATAGGTAAATTATTATCTTTGCATACACTTTAGAATTGTGTTCAATGGCAATGCATATACTGTAAGTTGAATGTCTTGATAATTGGTATAGTATACCACATGAAGGAGTACTTTTGTATCATTTTGGAATTCTTTAGCTTGCAAAGAAAGAGTCCCCAATCACAATGACACCGAAGAGTCCAAAGAGGCAAAGAGAGATAAGTATAGGGGTAGGAATGAAAATGAAATCAATAACTATCGGGCTGTAGCATTATTCTCCCAAGTCGCTACTTTTTTTTAGTACCGAGGTTAATTTGGATTAACGAAGCTAGATAATTAATTTAATGAGGGGGTGAAGGAGACAAAAGGACAAAAAGCCAAGGGCAATGATATACTGCCTGGCCTGGACTGCATTGGTACGGTGGCACGAAAGGAGCTGGCTGGCATTGTTAAACAGTAGGGCTGAGAGGAGCTGGCTGGCATTGTTAAACAGTAGGGCTGAGAGTTTCACACTTCAGCCGGGCCTCTGGGTCTCCTACCTGGGTTGCCTTGGCACAGCCCGCCCCCCGTCCCTGGAGATTGGCTCTTCTCAGCTGTCTGCCTGGCTATGCACTTATTATTCTTGAAAGGCTAATCAAATCAGCCTTTAACGGATATTGCATCATTTTGAATGAGTCCAAAACATTTCTATTACCATCTCGGCTGCATTTTGGAAGTAATAATGGTCTGTTAATCACGCCTTGGCTTAATGGATTAGCTTGGCATTCATGTGGATTAAATGTGTGGTATTTTAACTCTAACTCGTATTGCAAACCGCTGTTGAAAAGTTTTCGGTGAGTCTGCAAAAAAAAACAGCACCAAAATGGACACAAGGCATCAGGACTGTGTAATTGCTAGCTGCTTGAGGGCAACCAGAGCACCTGTCAGGCCAAAATACTGTTTGCTGCAGTATGTACCTCAACCCTCTTCGCTGCTCTGTGCAGTGTCAGTACATATCAGTACAGTATGTTCATCAGATACCTTACTACCTGACAGTGCACCGGTAAAATCCTATTGCTGCTGCTGTGTGTGTGTGTGTGTGTGTGTGTGTGTGTGTGTGTGTGTGTGTGTGTGTGTGTGTGTGTGTGTGTGTGTGTGTGTGTGTGTGTGTGTGTGTGTGTGTGTGAGTTTCACCAGATCAAGCAGTGTTTTCCTGTATGGCATTTACATTCTTTGTGTTGCATGATCTCACTAACCAATATGATGTTGTTCTTGTTTGATTCTAACTGTATTACGTCTGTAGTCATGTTCATGCATGTGTTATGTTGTGGTGGTTGATCCAGCACCAATTGGCCTGAAGTGTGCGCAAGTCTATTAATGCAGAGCTCCACTTCTTACAGCTAAAATTGTCATGCAAAGCCATTCACTAATGAGGTATCTTGAAGTGTTTAACTTTGAGATATGTTGTAGTCTGCCAATGTGAAATTGCTTGGGTCCTCATTTATCTTTGCTGCGTATGCAGAATATCTCCAATGAAGTCTCAGTTGAAAGTGTGATTTAGTCCAAGACTTGGCTTAAAAGGGTTTAACGTTTAACGAGGAGTAGTGGTGAACATCAATCCAATCATATTTCGGATTTCGGTCACCCAAGGCAATTTAGGTAAGCAGCACATATACCTTAAAGCTATACCTGACGGAGACATATGTGTTCTGAACGTGTGCCTGAGCACCGCAAAAACAAGAACGGGCTTTGTAACCTGTGTGGCACCTGTCAGCATCGCAGGCCTCCCTCCGACACACCAGACTGTCTCTCCCAAGGTCAAATCCTCTGCGTCAGCTGTTGTTTGTTCCCTATGCATATGTTCCTCCTTCCTACACGCTGTCATGTCTAGAGAAAACACACCGAGCGGAAATTTCCACTGCAGCCAGCTAGCTAACACATCCTCCCGATCTGCTGTACATTATACTGCATTGGTAAAGGACAATCCCTGGTCGACAGAGAGGTGTACCTGAGAGTGCTGCTCCATATCTGCCAACACCTCCCTGGGTGACAGATGATAAATAGAAGTAATTCTCTGAATATCTCCAGTGGATCCAGAGGGCCACTTCAGACCAGATAATGCGGCTCATTCCCATGCCTGTTGAATAGAGACGGTGCTTCGGAAGGACTGGCTCATCACTAAACATGTTCTGTGCACGAGAAAAAGGATAAGAGATTTTCAAGTCTCTCCATCATCTGTATCTCCATGAGTCATGTGGGGACGGAATACAGAATGGACTGTCTCTCGAATGTAGCCAGGGAGCCAGTGGAAGTCCTCTCACCGCCCAGTTGTCAGAGAGGCCAGACACATCTTGGACATGCTAAGGGGCACTGGAGAGTCTGTGGAGAGCCTATGTGTGGGCATGAATGCACAACCACCACTCATTGTGTGAAGTATCCTAACTAATATGTTATAATGATCAAAGGAGCCTGTGATATAGTGGTCAACCATGATCATGTTATGGTGAAATTGTGTCAGTATGTATCACCTATGTTATGTAATATATTCGTGTGACAAGTCATGCAATATTTTTGGTGGGGGGGAACATGGAATGCATCCAGTTAAAGAAACATGATGAATATAATATAAGGCACTTGCCTTAGTAACAAAAAACTATTTTCTTTTGGGAGGGAAGCAGCCATCTGAGAAATCAGGCCCCTCTCGACAGAACATGCTTTTAGCACCATCAATGTCAGACACTTACCAAGAAAACATCTTAGTCATATCACAGACAGACGCTTTCACTTAAGCATAAAAATAGGAATACAGGTTTACAGTAATGACGGTATGGTAGCTACAATTATGTGAGACCCATTCCTTTTTCCGCAGTGATTTAGAGGACACAACCCTGGGTAAGAATTGAATATGATTCAGCGTTCTTTCGGAACACAAGGCATTAACATTTAAATTTTTGACATTTATCAGACGCTTTTATCCAAAGTGACTTACAATAAGTACATTTGTCTAAAGTAAGTGAATCATCTATACATCAGTCATCATAAGCAAAACTGTGACTCTGCAGTCCTGACAGCAGTGGGAAGCTCATTCCACCACCGGGGGCACCAGGACAGTGAAAAGCTGTGACTGAACTGCATCGTTGTAGTGGCGGCGGTGCCAGGCGGCCAGCCGAGGTGGAAGAACAGAGTGATCTGACAGGGGTTTGGGGGCTGACCATTGCTTGCAAGTAGGGAGAGGCTGTTTCCTTTACAAGGCAGAAGGTGCCTCTGTTGGAATGTTGTCTGTCTACTCTTGTTGACACCGTGAAGGCCAGAGTGGGCCTTTCAGCAGAGCGGGGTCCAAATCACGTTGCTGTCCTCCCCCACACATAATGCCGCTTTATAATAGAAAGGGTGGGAAAATAATGATGGCTGCCTCTAGTCTGCAAGATGCAGGAGGTTAGCCAATGTACTAAATTTTCCAACCAAGAGCGCCGCTTAAGCTTTACTTTGAGTCTAAACACACACCTCTTCAAAGCAAGAGTGTGTATGTGTTGCCATGAGCAAGTGTGTTGATTCTGCAGAGTGTGTGGGAGTAGAGGTAATGCTATCCCTGGCACAGAGCTGTGTGGGGGAATGGGGAGGCAGACACAAATTGACTGGGCCCTGAGTCACCTCAGTCTATTAGCAGTGAGGCTAGAGAGAATGGGACCCAATCCAGGACCAACCAAACCAGCCCTCCCTCGAACCCAAACCTAACAGAGCACTGATCTGTAACTGATCCAGCAACAACACTTGGCAATGCTAACCGGCTACATGCCCAAACCCAGTCACAGGGTGGATTATTATTTTTTTTTAAATATCCTGCACCCTACACTTGTGTTTTAGAGAGAGAGAGTGTGTGTGTGTGTGTCTGAGAGAGAAAAAATACAGATAAAGACAGAGAGTGAGTTTGAGAGAGAGAGAGAGAGAAAAAGGAAGAGAGTGAGTTTGAGAGAGATTGAGTGAGCGTGAGAGAGAGGGGGAAAGGGAGTGTGCAATGTGGCAGCTCCCCTGCTTCCGTCTCAGCTGTGGCTCTCCGAGCCCTGATCGACTCGGGGCGAATCACACATTAGCATTCCTATCCACGCCAACCACAGCATAGCAGCCTTTGAAGGCACAGGATGTAAAAAGATAGTACCCGTCCTTTTCCCGGCTGAGGGGCACTCGCCTGTGATATCACTACCACCAGAGCAAAAGCCTCCTCCACTGTGATGGAAATAATGCTGACAGAGAACTCTCCCCTCTCTCCCCTATATGAGGTGATGTTTCCCAGCTGCATCTCTGCCCTCACATCCTCACTTTGTTTTTGTCAAGGCTTTACTCCACAGATTGTACTTGTCTAACAAAGGGACTTGTCTAACATTGGAAGAAAAGCAAATAGCAATCATATAGCACCCAGCACCTCACTGTGAAACAAAAGAGTGAACAACAACCATGAGAGCTTGCATCTCTGGGTGAGCAAGTGTGACCAACTGGGCTTGAGCTAAGGTCTCCTGGAGCTTGCATCTCTGGGTGAGCAAGTGTGACCAACTGGGCTTGAGCTAAGGTCTCCTGCACGCCACTAGACTGTGTTAGCCAGCTGAGCTAAAGCCTGCATGAGCTTGGGGAGTTAACACAAGTCTTCATGTTTCAGGTCAGGTTACTCATCATGCAAGCTTATAATCCAAACCACCTTCATTATCACAAAGGGTACTGCTAGAATATATTTCGATGGACCTATTTGGGAGCTTCCTAAATATACAGACGATTGTAGAGACACTTTACTGTTTGGTTCTCATTGCCCTGTTGAGACGTAAAGCCAAAGTCCTAATATATTGTCATAAAGAGCCATGGTTGCACATCCAGCTGGCAGGGCTGAGTGCCCAGAGCCATATTCCAATTAATCACTGCACATCCACACTGCAGTAACTGATGCTCACGGGGCTCACATAAAAACCTGCCGGAATACGTAATATTTGCATCTCTATATGTTGTGTCCCTTGGCCATTGCATTGAAAAAGGCTGTTTTGCCTGTAGTCATTTGTCTGCCGTTATTGAATATTTCTCAAAGCCATTTGGCACGTCTACTTGAGTGGGTACAGACTAATTATGTACCCAAACATGAATATGACCAACTTTATTGCAAAGTAATGTGAATAATGTGAAAACAGGAACATTGATGTATGGTTTAAATGTGGTGTTCCAGCACTGCAAGGGTCAGCCTGAATCAGTAATCAATGGGGCTATGGTCAGATATGTTCCCTGTTTAGGCTAACTCATCAGCTGGGCTTATTATCTTCCAAGACCCTGGTGACTTGTATCAGGTACGTATGTTAGCAGCACTGCGCTGGCATAAAGATATTTTAGCGAACGGGTTGTATCACACCACTCTACAGCTTAAAATGAACCTGGGCCTCCTGCCCCGAAAGCAAGCGCACAAACCGTAGTACTAATAGAGTCGACCATCCCATCAATGTTAACAGGGTTGTTTCAATATGCACCCTACACCACTGCCAAGAGTCAGTATTAGGCTGTTTGAGAGAGGGTGTGAATCCTAAACAACATCAGTGCTGAGTGGAACCTATGTTGTACAGTACAGTAGCCCAACAAATCTACTGTAGCAGCAGTCAAAACTGAGTGTGCTGCAAAACCCTGTCAGTACATAGGTCAGATTTTGAGTCCATCCCAATGTTTTTTAGTAATTTTTCCTCTTTTCATTGCAGAGGAAAGAGCACCCTGTTGTTGACCCTTCTTGCGGGCAAGTCGGTATGTTTTGCCTGGCGGGTGTCTGCTAGCCTGGCTGCCTCTCTCCTGGAGGCGAAGCCACATTCTCTGTGAACACGTCAGGTGTACAGCCATCATCAGGACTATCGCAACCACAACACAACCAGACCTCAGCCATTGAAGTGGAGGTCCAGTCAAGAGTAGTAGTAGTGGATAAGAGTAGTGGAGAGGGCTCTGCACCACTGGGTTTCAGTCTTTGAACAGCTTTTCTTTGAAAAAGAAAAAGGCTTTGAACTATGCTGTGCTCAGCAGAGGGGTAGTTTGAAGAAACCTGTTTTGGATTTTGGATTTTTCGGGGTTTTTTTGGGGGGGTTTCTTATGTTGGGATGTCGGGGTTCAGGTTGGCTTGTGGGGTCGGGTAGAAACTGTGATAGCCGTAATGTCGTCAGAGACAACGCAGCAGTGTGTGAGTGAATGTGTGTGTGTGTGTGTGTGTGTGTGTGTGTGTGTGTGTGTGTGTGTGTGTGTGTGTGTGAGAGAGAGAGAGATGGAGAGTTTGCACATGTGTGTGTGTGTGTGTGTGTGTGTGTGTGTGTGTGTGTGTGTGTGTGTGTGTGTGTGTGTGTGTGTTCATATCTGTTTGTATGTATTAGCCCTGAGGCTCGCCCCTTGAATGCATCATCATGTTGCATTGACAGTCCGTGAGAGCACAGACAGAGGGAGCGGGCGGGAGAGGGAGATGGAGCAGGCGTATCCCCAGCTTACGCAGAGAAAGGTCAATGCCGTTAAAGCTTACGACAGGGGATCATGCAGTAATTACTAGCTCTAATGACATTAACTGTTTTGGCACTTCTGAGTGGATTACCATGTTGCTTCGTGCCTCAACAACAAAATCCTATTAACTATCGGCAACAGTCGCCAATCTGATACCGGAGCGAAAGGTGTGCAATGGAGTCGGGGGGGGGGGGGGGGGGGTTGATTGTGTGTGTGTGTGTGTGTGTGTGTGTGTGTATTTACATACATGTGAGGCACATGTTTGTGCTTGGATATTGAATTAATATTCCGTATGGGTGTGTTTAGGTTGAGTAGGTTGAATAAAATGTGTGCACAGACATCTCAGATGTGACGATGTATAACGCATACATGTGGGTGGGTGGATGTTTGTTTTAAAATGAAAAAGTTGTGACTACAGTGCATTTAATGTTTATGCTTATATAAGGAATTGACTGAAGATGTGTGAGGAGAATTATAACATGTGTGTGCGTGTGTGTGTGTACGTACAGACAGGGTGTGTTTTCAAGATGGTTAGTAGAAATGTGTGCATCACAATCAACGCACCTCACCTCCAGCGTACACCTTTGTTTACTTAATGGGTTTTCTAAGAACTCTCCGGTGAGCTTGTAGACGACTTTAATCTAGGATTGTAACATCTGTCCCGTGGAATGAGACCCCAGGGAGACTTAAACCACTCACTGCTGCTATGCCTCTGCAAAATATCACCAAAATAAAACTGAAACAAAAAAATAACTCTTAACCACAACACCGTGAAAAAATTAATGATATATGCAAATCAAAATAGCCAATTACATTTATGGTCACCAGCAATGAGCAAGAGACAAACAATAAAAGAAAACATTACCCATTAACAAAGATAGGTACAGTATGTGCACCATTTGTTAATTTCTCCCTTTCAATCTGCACTTAGCAATTACAGGTTAGTGGCGCACAATGAGAAGTGATGATTACAAAGCTAACAAAGCAAATTCCTGGGTGCACATCTGGACCATGGTCTAGCCAGGTGGACTTCCATTCAGGCCACATAACATGTGATTATGTGTAAAGAAGGGAGCAAATATCCCGTATTGGTAAACAAATAACATGGGAACAGTTGCAGTTCAATACCCACACCGCCCTGCAGTTCAATACCCACACCGCCCTGCCTCCCGTGCTAACATCGTCTACCCTTCTAAATCAATAAAACCTTGATGCAAATATGTGAGGGAAAAAAAAGGATCAGACATAAATGAGGGGAGCTTTGGAAGAAGAACGACTGTTAAAAAATCGAATCGCCTGCCACCAAAGCACAGAGAATCATCCGCCCCATCTCCTCTTTAAAGGCAACATGCTGCAATTAGTCAGCATTTGACTCTTCAGTGCACCGGTAAAACGCTATTGCTGCTGTGTGTGTGTGTGTGTGTCTGTGTGTGTGTGTGTGTGTGTGTGTGTGTGTGTGTGTATGTGTGTGTGTGTGTGTGTGTGTGTGTGTGTGTGTGTGTGTGTGTGTGTGTGTGTGTTTCCTCTCTCCGGTAGCCCCATGCCATCACGTCTCGGCCGGCTGGCCGACCATTATGAACCTCCAGTGTTTCTGCGTCGACTGCGCTCTGCTGGGGTATCGAACGATTGGCTTGTGCGCTCCTGATGTGCTGCTGCTGATGTGCTGCTGCTGATGTCCGGATAACACGGGTCATTTGTGTAAAGGGGCTCGTGGAGGTGTGTGAGTGTGATTGCGTGCGTGCCATTAGGACCGCGTGCCTTAGGTGACCGCCGCGTGTCCTTTCCCTGCCAGGCGGTGAGCGTGGCGCTCAGTAAGGCTCAGTGAGTCGATTCCTCCAGTAGCTGTGGAAAGCCCCAGTGACAGCGGCGTGTGTCCCAGGGGGGACAGGGGAGAGAACACCGCGGGCTGCAGGGCCTTGTTCAAATACAGATGCCCTACTTACTCATATTTGCAGTGCTGCTGAGCACAGTGGCTGATGGTATACCCACGCACAGAGCACAAGGGAGAGAGATAGAGTGGTTTGTCTGTGTTGTTTTTATGGGCCGCTTGTCCTGTTTGATGTGTCTGGTATTGGGAGACTAACTGATGCCTTTTAAAGGATGGCTATGTGTGGTAAGGTGGCAACAGTAGTCTTCAGGCCTTGAGTAAAGTACAAATGAGCTCTCCCTCAGTTTCCCTCTCTATCCCCCTCCCTCCCTGCCTCCCTCCCTCCCTCCCTCCCAGCCTCCCTCCCTCTCCCTCCCTCTCCCTCTCCTCCCTCTCTTTCTTTATCGCTCTCTCCCTAACCCTTCCTCTCTCCCTCTTTCTGTCTCCATCTCCCTTTACCTCTCTCTCCTTTCTCTATCTCCCTTTCTCATTTTCTCAGTCTCCCAGGAAGGGCGCGGGGCGTGGGGGGGGGGGGGGTGGGGGGGGGTGGGTGACTGACACACTCAGATATGTTATTGTTTTTATTGTGCTCTGGACATGAGTGGATTGTGGAAGTGTCAGCTCTTCCTCCAAACTCTCTCTCTCTCTCTCTCTTCTCTCTGCTTTCATCTACCACTCCTAGCCCCACGCTCTCTCCCTGCCTCCCATTCTCTGTTGTTCTCTCCTCATCTCCTCCTCTCTTCCTTCCTCCCTCTCTCTCACTGCCTCTCTCGGTTTTCCAAGCACACAAACACACACACACACACACACACACATACTCACTATCTTCCCCTCCTCCTCTCTGTGATGCCGTTGATTAGCATTGATGATGTTCTGAAGGCAGTATACTGTCTCCTCCAGTTTGCTGGGTGCAGCATCTTTTTATGGCCCCGGGTCACGGTGGCGGTGGGACCTGTTGTGTCCCTCCATCTCTCCTGCACCCGCCAACACTACACCTCATGTTCAGTGTGAATGCTCCACTGCGTTTCCTTTTCAAATGGAAATGCCATTGTAAACATCAATGGCTGTCACTGACATGTCACAGCATTCTCGACCCTGTAATCCCTTATCCAACCCTACCCACTTATCCATAACCCACCCTTCATCACTACGCATTTGTAAGGATTTGTCAACCTCCTTACATAGGTACTTCTTGTACAATGATTTGTAAGACGTTATTATTATGTGCCTGGTGGATGTCTGAGAGTATGTTTACCTTTGGCGTTGTCGGCCTCCTATTAAATGGCTAACAGAGAGAGAGGTTACCCACATTGCTCCCTCTGTCAAGAAATTGTCCTGTAACCCCTCTCCTCTCTGAAATATTAATGCCGTTAGTCGATATTGTGTGTTCAGTGTGGAGAAAAGTATTGAAGGGCGTTGAACTGTCTACAGTATGAATATTTTACTATAACCCATACGTTTGCAGCCTAATACTTCTACCTACCGAAATGTGTTCCTCTGAGGCGGTTTCTCGAATAATACATTTTACATTTGAAATGCACCATTCATTTTAAAACTAGGATTTGCCAGAAAATCATTTTATTGCATATCATGTTGCCTCAATTCATTCAATTACTAAGGAATTGAAATGCCCTTGAACAAATAACCCCTCTTATACCATTTTGCACCAGACAATGTAGGTAATTACAAAAACTGCCAAGCAAAACTTTCAGTGACATGGTGTACTTTTCATGGTATCTTCATTTGAGTTATACATGCTGTGCTGCTCATTATAGGACACTTAATCGCATGCTGCGACAGAATTGGACATACAATGGTGGATTGAATGATTGTTTCTTAAATATGATTCATAGCTCTGTAGGAAGTGGCTATTTAGATTGTGCACAGCGCCCTATTAAAATGAATGACTCAAGCATCTGATTAGTCCATTAATGAGACCGGGGGACAAATATAACGGAGGACAATTGTAACACCCTGATTTTCTCTAATCAGAAACAAGTTGGAGTGATGACACTCATCCTGTACATGCTCAGTTGTGTTCTCTACCTGTCTTACAACAAATAAAGCAGATCTCTCCCCCTCTGCAGGATGCATTCACAAACATAGTTTCAGTGGTATTACTTTTATTGATTACAGTATTTTTATTCTGCTGTCTCAAGGATATGATGAAAACTTTTTGATGAAAGTTTTCAATGAATCCTAGCTTGTACAGTTATGAATACACACGACAGTTGTCATGTGACATTGTACCACTTCATTAAAAAGAAGTGCTCCATCAGGGTAGGGTACCCACCAGCCTCTAAGGTTTTCACGGCGGAAGAGGAGAATTAAAGAGATACAACAGGATTTGTGTCGCTAATTCTAGACATTTCGGCTTAAGTGTTGACTATACGGTTCATGATATGATATTAATCGATTTCTTATCTCATTAGACTACACAATCCTCAGTTTTAAATGTGTTCCATTTGCCCCTGCCTACTGTTACAATGTAACATCAACTTTTTCAGAGTGAAATGAATACTGTGATCAAAGCGTCCTCTTAAGAGACCTGTACATTGTATGAATGATTAGTGGACAGATTCTAATGTAAAACTAATTACTGGTCTAAGTAGAGTGGTCTCTAAGTAATAGAGTTGAATGCAAAAAAATGTTACATTTGTCCCCGGTCTCCCCTACATAGATATATTATGTGTATGTAGCAAATGTTCCATTGGCATGAATAGCCATTGTCGATACCGTTCCTTGTGTTAGCTAGTTGTCTGGATAATGTCTCTCTCTCTCTCTCTCTCTCTCTCTCTCTCTCTCTCTCTCTCTCTCTCTCTCTCTCACTCTCTCTCTCTCTCTCTCTCTCTCATAGGCGTTGTTGAGACTGCTCATTCTTAGCATAATGGAGATCAGGCAGGCTAGCCCTGCTTGGGCGCGTCACTGAGCTGCAGTGTCTTTTTCTGGGCCTCTGATATATGACTAGCTTTAGCACAGCAGGTCTCTCTCTCTCTCCCTCCTGGTCTGGTGTGTGTGTGTGTGTGTGTGTGTGTGTGTGTGTGTGTGTGTGTGTGTGTGTGTGTGTGTGTCTGTACGTGTGTGTGTGTGTGTGTGTGTGTGTGTGTGTGTGTGTGTGTGTGTGTGTGTGTGTGTGTGTGTGTGTGTGTGTGTGTGTGTGTGTGTGGCGCAATATCTCCACCACCTGGCTGAGAGCTGTAACTGTGCATGGAAATGTTTTAGTCCCTCCCTCCTCCCCACTCCTCCTGACAGTCTCTCTTTCATCTTCCCTCAGCAGCTCCTTGATATTCTGAGTGGGTTCCCTGGCAGTGGAAATAATTACCTTCATGCACTTCTATGTAAACGTTGAAATGAAAATGGGAGACTATGCACAAACAATAAACAAAGCATCTTGTATCAGATATCCATTAGCTATTCCAGAGAAATCTTTGCATATTTACATATTCCGGGGATGGTGTTGTGAAATTATCTTTCAGGGTGCGGATAGAGGGATCGGGTGTCAGATGTGTTGGCTTAGAGGTGGCAAGGCTGCGGTGAAAATAGAGTATACTGTCAAGGGAGCAGTGCTGATAGCTTCTCTTGCCACCTCCGCAATTTTGAATATTATTTTCAGCCAACCACCTTCAATTCCCATGACAATCTCACTGAACTATAGTATGTTTCATCAGAGGGCGCCGTTAAGAAGTATTAGTATGGACTAGATTAAGTAGTGCTACGTTCAAGATGATATCACTGACATATACCTACATTTTAAGTGACCTGATAAAGGTATTGTATTATGGTTTCATGCAGACTCACAGACATACATTAAGGCTATCAGAGAAGAGGTTTGAATGTTCCTTGCTAACAGCATCTTCCTCTCTCTCCTGACCCCCCTATAGAACCTGCGCCATGGAGAGCCTACTTCTTTGCCTTGCCCTTCTCGCCACACCCGCCGCTGCCATGCTGTGCCCCAAGCGCTGCACCTGCCAGAACCTCCTGCCCTCCTACACGGTCCTGTGTGCCAAGACGGGCCTCCTCTTCGTGCCGCCCAACATCGACCGGCAGACAGCCGAGCTGCGCCTCATGGACAACTTCATCACCACGCTGCGTCACCGCGACTTTGCCAACATGAGCAGCCTCATCCACCTGACGCTGTCGCGCAACACCATCAGCCAGATCAAGCCCTATGCCTTCGCCGACCTGCAGGACCTGCACGCTCTGCACCTGGATGCCAACCGGCTCACCGTACTGGACGACACGCACTTCCAGGGCCTGGTCAACCTGAGGCACCTGATCCTCAGCAACAACCAGCTGCACAGCATCACCGAGGGGGCCTTCCAGGACTTCCTGGAGACCCTGGAGGACTTGGACCTGTCCTACAACAATCTGGTTAATATCCCCTGGGAGACCATAGGACTGCTGGCTAGTGTTAATACTCTGAGCTTGGACCATAATCTGATAGAGTTTGTGCCAGAAGGGATCTTCTCCAACCTTCACAAGCTGGCACGTTTGGATATGACATCCAACAAGCTGAAGAAGATCCCGCCAGACCCGCTGTTCCTGAGGATCCCGGTTTACGCCAAGATGAAGGGCTCTCCTCTGATGGCGTTGGTGTTGAGTTTCGGTGGTAACCCGCTCCACTGTAACTGTGAGCTGGTGTGGCTGAGGCGTCTGACCCGGGAGGACGACCTGGAGACGTGCGCCTCCCCCCGAGAGTTGGCGGGGAAGTATTTCTGGACCATCCGTGAGGAGGAGTTTGTGTGCGAGCCGCCCATGATCACGCGCCACACCTCCAAGATGTTTGTGATGGAGGGCCAGGAGGTCAGTCTGCGCTGTAAGTCGGTGGGTGACCCGGAACCTTCCACACACTGGGTCAGCCCGGACGGGAAGCTCATCGGTAACACTTCGCGCACCATCTGCTATGAGAATGGCTCTCTGGACATCCTAACCACCACCGTGAAGGATTCTGGGAAGTTCACCTGCATCGCTTCCAACGCCGCTGGCGAGGCCACCGCGCCCGTGGAGCTGGTGGTCAACCCCTCACCGCACTTTGACCCCAAGCTGGAGCCTGAGCCGGGCCCCTCAGACATCCCCACCTCTATCAAGTCCAACGCCAGCGGGGGCAATGCCCGAACTGACCAACAGAGGGTCAGTGTGTCTGAACTGACCTCCTCCTCAGCCACCATCCGCTGGCCCCCCCAAAACCACATCCCTGGGGTGCGCATGTATCAGATCCAGTACAACAGCTCCACAGACGACATCCTCATCTACAGGTGAGTGCTGGGCGCATCAGGTCTTGCATACAAGGAGGTAGAATGCATTTATAAACGGTTAAAGTAAGGGTTTATACGTTGTTGTGTTCTGAAAATTAGAGCGCATTTATAAAGGAAATTCGGTAGGTATTCAAACATAGGCTATAACACATTACAAAAAAGAAAATGCAGCACAGCAAAAGTTCATCATTAAGAAATCCTATCGCTCATAAAGGTACATCAGATAAAGTGCATGCTGTATGTGCATATCAGTGCCATCGGCTAAAGTGCTCATTGCTTAACCTAATTGCTGTTGGAATAGAAGAGCCCCCACAACACTGATGTGTATCCTGTGCTCCAGTAAGTGTTTGCTACACTCACACAATTGAATCTAAACAAATGAGTTACAAGTAACGGTTCATCATGATTTATAAACTACTCATTGGCAAACATTCAATAAACAACTTAAAAACCCAAGGAAACACTGATGTACAGCATCACCTGCATTCATAAGGCGTGAAAATTGTACGTATGAGACAGACTCTCCCTAAAGCAATGGTGGCCATCACATTTACATTACATACATCTCTTTCTTGTTATACTTCCTTGTTCTACTTTATAAGTACATTATCTAAAAATTGATCCCTGCCTTGTCCAGACAGGCACTCAATCACTTAGATAATGAATTAAGTACCCCAAAACAACCTAAGTGCAAGGTTACTCATCACTTTTTTGGCACAAGTCACTGAGAAAGCTGTGGAAATGCACAAGCATGATCCCTTATGATGTCCAAGCTCTGATATAATGGTTTAGAATGACTAAAAGCATATAGCTACCGACATACCAACCACACTATACAGCAGCCATTAGCCCTAATGGGTCTGGCAATGAAATAGACGGAGGCCCATACTACGCAGGGAACTGGATACCATCCATCACCCTCACAGGGCTGATAGGGAGGTCTAGATGCATATCAACCTTACTGATCAGATGTGTAATGTTATCTGCATTGACTTGAGAGTATCAAAGGGCAAGCCTCCAATGACTTGAGAGTATCAAAGGTTAACCCTGATACTGGATGTTGCAATGTCTCACTCTGACATGATACAAGAGCATTATGGAAGGGTTTAGAAAAAATGCTGACTCCTTTTTGAATAACTTTCATTATAAATACCGACTGTACTTACTGCACAGTCTTTACAGTGATTGTGGCTATTTGCAAGTCATGGACATAGAGGTATTACCTCCAGTGAGAACATAATGTTTCCATCAGCATCCAAAGGAATTAGGTTGTTGTGTTTCGCTGCAGTCAACAAATTACCCAAGTAAATAAGTAAAGTACAATCTGCAACAGGCAATGTTTGATAAATTAATCTAAATGATACACAGTTGAGTTGATCCCTTCACCTCAGCTTTAAAAAATTAAAAGCTTTAATGTTGTCCTTATGTTGGGACTTGTGATTTCTGCGCATCTACCAATTTCAGTGAGTGTTTTATGAAGCATAAAATACCCTAAGCATCCCAATTCACGAGCAGAAGAAATGCAGGTCACTCAAACAGTAGCTACAGCCCTCTGTTTGTGTCTGCAAAGGATCAAGTGCAAAAATAAAAAAAATATTGCTTTAGTGCTCAAAGTGATAACCACAACAGAATCGTTTGCCATTATGTATCTCCAATGCGCACCCCCTCGTCTCAGAGGGCAATGTTCTCCTCTTGAGCGAGACTCCTTTTAGATTGTATTCAACGGCCCATTTTTCTTGGATATGCAGTGTAGAGGAAAACATCAACACAATGTGTCGAAGGGTTGACAGTCTCCTAGTCATTGTTATTAGCCTACACAGTCAAAGTAGTGGAAGCACTGCAGGCATCCTTCACTTCTCTCCAGAAGCATATTCTGCACAGGATTATCGCCGAGGCCCACAATGGAGAGCAGTCGTAAAAAGATGGAAATGAATCTATTGAATCTTCTTTTAATATTCAGCCGCGGCCTTTTTTCGACATTCACCACGGTGTGATTTCTCTGTTGAAGGAGTCCCGTTAGTGTGTAATTAACTTGAGGCCTATCCCCGAGGATGGATTAAGAGGAGAGAAAAAAAGGCACGTCTGAAAAGCAATTTGCTGTTAATTATGCAAAAAGCACAGGGAGACTCCCCTGCTTTATGGCGCTGCAAAGTAATCGGAATGTGTTTTTGAATCAATTAAGCACACATGAGTCTTGATCCCTGCGGATGGACAGTTATATAGACTTTTGGGGGAGCGATGCATGGGAGAGGTGCGGCGGGGGGGGGCAAGGTGGGGTGCGGGGGCTGTGAATGCCTAATGCACCCTTTGAATACAATAAGATGTGGATTGTGGATGTGTCAGCTTCCCTCTCAATATTCTCTCCTCGGTCCTATTATCTCTGTATTTATTCATCTCTCTCTCTTGCTCACTCTTTCCATATCTCTCAGTTCCTCTTGTCTCCTGGGAACAGTACCTATTAATTGGCAATAAGTCTGCGTGTTCTGCCGCAATAAGACTCCTCCTCCGGCTGGCTCGATCGGGATGATCTGAGTCAGGCTGGGGGATGTTAAATCATACTGGACTGTTCTTACTGTATATGATGTTTCAGATGTCTATTTTATTCTATTATTCTATTGTCACTTTATTTATCACACACACACACACACACACACACACA
>NC_139657.1:7032470-7045312 GCF_951799395.1 Argentina silus
TCAAATGTGGGTCATAACTTTCAACTCTGCTTCCCCCCTCTCCCTCTCTCAGAACCCTATTCCCCACCTACACTGCAGAACGGGGAGACATGCTATTAATAGAAGTCTGCATTACAGATCTGGGTGCTTCAAAACTGTATCAATCTACTGGAAACAATGCTGTTATCAGCTTTTACGTTGTCACTGTAAAACGTTGTCAGGAATACACATCTATATAAACCAGTCAGCTAGCACCTTCAAATTAGAGAACTTCCAAGTGTATTACTAGTTAATGGATTTCCTGGCTTACATTGTTGTAAATACTGTGTCAGGCAAGAAAAAATATGTCAGGTGTAGGCACAGCTTCTTAGCCAGATGTGACATTATTTTCATAGAACAATTTAAACAATTCTGTGACATCACAATTTATAAAAGTTCAACATATGTACAAGACGTTGACTCAATAAATCTATAACAGCAGTATTAGGTTAGGCATTTCCATAAGCCAATGTTGGCTCTATTGGTATAATCCCAAGTAGATTGTCTGCAGATGCTCAAAATATGAACTATGAACTGTAACTCTGTTGACACTCAACAATTTGCGGTTTAGGGTTAAGCTGTCCACACATGAAAAGCACTGTGTCGACTTGAATCAAATAGATACCCAAATAGATGGTTTGTAGATCAGTAGATGTCCAACTTATTGGTAACAATATTTTAACTAAATATCCATTAATCCTAACCCTACCCCTAACCCTAACCTTAACCCTTACTCTAACCCTTACTCCTACCCTAAACCCAACCTTAACCGTAACCCTAGCAAGCTGTTTCATATCAACAGAGTTGCAGTTGATAGTTTGTTGATAGTTTGAGCAGCTATCCAAATAAAGAGTTAAAGGGATACTTCACTCAAATATCTTTTTCAAGTATATTTCTCATCCGCCCACCGTTGACATGGTCCCAAGTAGAACTTTTTGCATAAAGGCATCATCACCTCACTTTTCCAGGAATCTTGTCATTGGCACTAATGAATGTGTCCTGTGTCTTTCAGATTCACATCGTCACCCATGCTGGTTTACAGAGGGGGGGGAGCGGGGGGGGGGGGGGGGGGGGGGTAATGTTTAAAGGTGAGTACATACTACAAATAACTATGATTGAGAATGATCTATGAAAATTGTGCTCAGGCTTAGCAGAATCTGTCCTCTTTAAATGGCAATTTTCAAAAAAAAAAAAATAACATTAAAATGCAATGAAAATGAAAGGATCAAACCACAAAGAGCAATGCCATTGTCTCTAAGTAGCTGAAACTTCAATGAAATGTCACATCGCTTTACAAATTATATGCTGTCATTGCCATTTTCCATCCATTACGTTTTCTTTTCCAAAGCAGCTTTTGTCACCACCTATGAAAGTTTATTCTCATTTTCTCCTCTAGGTCAAGTCCCTCAATCAAGGAAGGTGAAAAACACATTTACAAAATAAGTAAGTGGGACTGAAGCCAGTAACACTGTTGGAACAAGAGATGGTTGGAAGCCAGTCATGGAAATTGTGTGCCATCCGTCACTTATGCAATTCTATCCAGAAACTGGGCTGTAGTCCAGCCCTGTGGAGGCGGGTAAGGAAATGTATTCCAAAACCTGGAGTCCTTTTAACTGGAGTCTCATAATAAGGATCATTCCTTGACCTACACCTGGACACTACAAAATTCATTTGGGAATACTTTTTGGGAACTCACAGGCTTCTCATCGGAATTGCTTATTACACAGGGACACCCGTGGATGGTGGGGTGATTTGTTGTGGGTTTAGTGATAGAATTCCACTCTCCCTTAACGGTCATATGCCAAAGGAATACAATTAGAGGAGTATCTGCTTCAGTGTTTTTCTCCAACGGGCCTTGGAAGTGTTAGCACACGTCGATGCACCAAGATCAAATGGTTGTTCAGTGAACTATGACTTTATAATCTTTATATTCCTCTATCTCCTTCTTTCTCTCTCTCTCTCTCTCTCTCTCTCTCTCCCTCTCTCTCTCTGTCTCTGTCTTTGTGGACCACTGAATAGTGTACTCAAAAAGAAATGTTACGTGATCATCCATTGGATGGCGGGCAGGAGAATTCACTTCATTTGGCCATGGATTTCCCAAAGTGGAGTATAAACTGCCGCTGGGCTCTGAAGATATGGTCAAAAGAATCACCTGGGTTTGCTTTGATTACAATGAATTCACAGCACAAGTAATGATTTGTGGTGTTGATGGTGAAATGTTGAATTCAGTTTGACACTACTGACAAACACAGACATTACAAAGAAGAAGCAGACCTTATTCTATACCACTTGCCAATTTAACTGATGATCAAAAGGATCAAATACTTGTTTTCCCTTACTGTTGACTGTGTATGTATTTGTATGTGAGATACACTTTCAGTCTACTCTGATTTGATTTGATACCCATATTTCCTTTGAATTATGAAACGACGACAATAAGAAACAATTGTGAGATGGAATTTTATGCTTTCATAGATACAATATGTGGATTTATAATGAAATAAAGGTATTTTTCTTGAAGATGTTGTAACATTATTCAAAGAATTTACTAAAAGGATTATATTTCTATTACATTGTTTGACTGCAATGCTCCTGTCCCTTTTTAAGAAAAAAACTTGTATTGTGTGTTTTCATTGGTTTTCATTGGCTTTGTTGTTCATGTTTTCTATCAAACGTACCACAAGATAATTTGATGACACCGTAACGACAGTATGGTTTTGCCACTAAGGGTCGCCAGAGGCTCTTTCGGTGACCTATTGTCCCACTTAGGCAAGTGGTGCATCTCAATAGTCTAAAGTGGCTTCCTACTCTCCACTTCATAGCAGGATAGGTGAAAACCAATTGTCAGATGTTTACAGTGAATTTGCCTTCACTATCCTGGGACTGGACTGACTGCAGTACAGACGAGGGAAATTAATTTGCACTTTTTATATGTAGCTATAGATTAGTCTAAAAGAGAGTTCATTAACTTGGTCTGTTTCCCTCTTGGCTGTCAAGAGGTGTTGTCAGCAATTAACATACAATTAGGTACAACTTTAATCAATCTCTTTCTCATGCAGTTGTCCATATATTCCAGGGGCATCAGTTGCGAGGAGGCAAGGGAGGCAGTGTTTCCTCAAAATGTAAAAAGCAAAAAAAAAACTGCTTAATTTGTCAAGAAATATGAGAGAATAGGGGCAATGCCCATATTGATATTGAAAGTCACCTGAACGGAGGCAGTGCTTTTACTTTCCTGTGATTCAACAACTGCTCTGTCGACAATGGATCGACCCCCTTACTTTGACTTCCATGTCTATGATGACAGTAACGATGCCCAGCTGTCAATAACAGGGTGATGTGTGGAGGAAACAGAGATGTATTAGCTTGTAGAATGCTCAATCTGTGGAATGTGGTGACAGTTGAGATGGCACGATTTGATTTTAAGGAATAATTAAGAGCAGAAACATGATGGGGCTGGTCACATTGGCTTTGAGCATGTTGCTAGGGAAAGAGTCGTTTTTGAATTGTTGTTGACTGACATATAACTGTCATATTACATGCTGCAGTATACTTGACAAGATGCCCGCGTGCGTTTGATACCATTCCTCGTTCCGTTCCATGCATTACAATGAGCTTGCCCTCCAATTTCTACCTCCACCGGCCTCCACTGATCCACCGCTAACCTAAATGGCGTACCATGTAGACTGTTGTGACCAGCTCAAATCCACTGTCATAATATGACTTAGAGTAAGTCATTGTGACTTGTTGTTGTGATGAATCTGATTAAGATAGTGTTACGGTAATGATAGTGAAGACAGTGGAGTGGAGTGTTTCCATATATATGCCCTCTTACAGTGGCCAGTGACTACGAAAGCCAGTGGCAATGCAATCATCTTTCCCCCTAGCCTCTGAGATCTCCTCGTACTTTCCACAACTTCTGTTTGTATGGGATTTATCGTAGTTCACACTTCTGCTTTCTCCCCTGTGGTCAGCGTTTAGATGATGACAGGTCATTGTATTAATTTGCACTGTCATCATCAGCGGTGCCTCAGGTGGGGTAAATCAAATTGCTCACATGCATTCACTTAATTAAATTATCTTCACTGGTGTGAATGTACCAGACCAGGCAAATCATTTGAGCGTTTTGTTGAACCTGCCTGGAGTGCCAGATGGGAAGGTCGTAGCATTTTTGGGACCATTACATTGGTTCCATTGTGTCAGGAAAGTTCAATGTTTAGCAAGCTAAAGTATTTGAAAGAAAACAACGACTATTTGAACCCAGGTCTGGAGTTCACTACTGCCTCTGCTAAGAGGACCGGGCTTTTATGGATCAAGTGGTGGTGCACTCATCCTGCAACCACGACCCCTGCAAGGACACTTTGAAACCCTGCTCCCCCTCAATTGCAGTATGTCTTTCGACTGGTTGAGCAAAATGCATACTGTAGATATTCATGCTGTCAGTTGGATCGACAGCATTCATTGCTATTAATTAAAAACTGTTTTAATTGCCTTTTAACAGATGTTTGAATAGAATGAGCACATGGCATGCACAGCTTGGAACGCTTTACCAGTGAAGTAGATCAATTTCTGTCTCAGATGTCTTCATCAGGCTTGTGTACTTTATGGAAAAACCTCTTCTGACAGTTTTGTTAAAATATCAGTATAATAGAGATTTCATACTTTGATTATGATGGGTCCACATTTAAATGTAAGTGCCTATTTACACAAACTGTAGATGAATTAGTCGTATGCCTCCCACTTGACGGTGTTAGTCATCTGCTTGACGAATAGGGAATGTTTCAAAGAATTCAGAGCTTGGTAGAGAGGGTGAGATCACTCCCATTTCTGAATCATAAGCCTTCAAATGTTGGCCTCTATCTAGAGCCATATCTAACCTCCCCAGACAGTGGTAAGATTCAGGAGAAAGTTCCAGATCCTTTTATTCACTTTTATTCACTTTGAACTGAACTTTCCCATAACTTTTTTTAAAGCCTGGATTCATTGTTTGACGTTGCTCTTTTGGAGAGTCCCTGTCGAAATACCAATTCTACCATGAGTGCTAATGGTGCTGTTCTGTCTCTTACTTCATTGACTTCAAAACAGAAAACTTCAAGTCGTATGGTCATGTAGTACCAGTTACTCTCCTTCAAGAAAGCCAAAGAAAAACATCAATTTAAGAAACAAAAGCATTAAGAAAGAAACAAAGAACAACAACAACAACAACAACAAAACAAACACCTGATTCCCTCCGGACTCGTTTTAGTAAGATATCTGTGTGAATCTTGCTAAATGGAAAAGCAATTATACAGCAATTTGCAAGCTGGTATACTGAATAACATCAGTGGTCTTACTAATGCAGAATACTGAACACACAGGCGGAATACTAACCAACCTGCTGGGTCTCAGTGTGTCAAACATTTACCCAAATGCCTCTGGCAGATTGATTTCTTACATCCTTGGAAATAGTAACAGAGCTGATGTAATTCTGTCCAATCCTGTGTCTGTAACTGCAGATGCGATAACCTCTCTGTGGGGTCTGTTTTCTGTGAGTCAGTGAATATGAACATCTTGCCATATTTTTGTGTTATCGTAAGCTCACTGATCTTAAATTGTGCATGCATGCGCCTGTCTGTCTGTGTGTGTGTGTGTGTGTGTGTGTGTGTGTGTGTGTGTGTGTGTGTGTGTGTGTGTGTGTGTGTGTGTGTGTGTGTGTGTGTGTGTGTGTGTGTGTGTGTGTGTGTGTGTGTGTGTGTGTGTGTGTGTGTGTGTGTGTGTGGTGTCTCTGTGTAAATAAGGAAGTGTTACATCCAGGAAACAGTCATAAAAGGTAATCTTCCTGAGAGGGGATGAGCCTCTTGTGCTGTTGCTGAGGTGACAATCTACCAGGGAAGTCTCAGAACGATGAAAGAATAGCAGTAATACTTTATATGAGGCACACACATTTAACACATAATAACTTATTATAGGAATGTATGATGCCTTATAATGTCTTCATTTTAAGTCATAAAAGTGACTGATAATAGCTCACAATCATAATGAGATGACAGAAGACATCATAATACAGTCATACATGCTTATAACAAGTCTTATAATGCACTATGCATGCATTATAAACGTATGCTCTAAGTGTTACAAGAACAGTTTTGTCAGACAGGGAGAGGGTCCAGCGGTCATGGGAAAAATCAGAAAGGACCACAGGCTTGGCAGATCCACGGATGTCAGACTCTTGGCAGTTGGCCAGGGATGTAGTAGAGGGAAGGCACATGTAATTATAACCTAAAATATAATATATATATAAATAATATAATTATAATAAAAACCATTTATACATCATTTTCCCTGGTGTCTAGCTTTTACCCACTTATTTTCTACCACTACAATCACTGCATTTGGCCTCAATGTGTAGGACATCTGATGAACAGACAGTGCCAGACAGGTAGCACACACATTTTGCTCGTGTCTTGTTCCTTTGGGTAAGTTTGCCTGAGAGCAGGATGATTACTTTTGCTTCAACCGTTTTTTTTATTTTCATTTTCCTCCCTCGTCACTCACTTGCTATTTTTATTGCCACTGTTTCAACCATGTACCATCCGGGACGCTTAATAGCTCTGCACTATCATCTGGATGTGTCAAACTCAGCGAATGTTTGTGCAATTACTACCTGGGTGCTTGACTCTCAGCCATGCCGTCTAGATTTAGAGTGAGGCCCCGGAGTGAGGCTGTCTGTCAACTCTGCTGGGCGCCACATTCCGGTTTTTCCAGTTCACGCGTCCTCCTTTCCTCTCGTCACCTTCGTCCTTTTGTGAAATAGATTTATGACACCGACAGGTATTACATCAGACAGACAGACTCTCATTGAAAAAAGGAACTACAGATGAAAATCAAGTAGCTCAGTAGCTTCCTGTGTGTGTGTGTGTGTGTGTGTGTGTGTGTGTGTGTGTGTGTGTGTGTGTGTGTGTGTGTGTGTGTGTGTGTGTGTGTGTGTGTGTGTGACCATTTTTACACTACATTTCAAGATGGCTACAAGGCCCTCCCACAGCCCCCATTCGCTAAATCTGATCATGCCTCCATTATGTTGTTACCAGCATACAAGCAGAGACTGAAACAAACGTCACCAGAGACGCATGTTGTTCAACGCTGGAGTGACCAATTGGATTCTATGCTTCAAGATTGTTTTAACTCTTCAAACTGGGATCTGTCCAAGGACGCGGCGGGCAATAACGTCAGCGAGTACACCGACACTAGTTTTATCAGGAAATGCATCGATGACATTGTGCCCACTGTCACTGTTCAGACATTCCCGACTCAAAAGCCGTGGGTTAACTGTGACATCTTATGGAATGTCGTCAGAGACAATAAAAGGCAATACAGGGACAAAGTTGAATCACAACACCAGGGCACTGCTGTGAGAGGTGTGTGGCACGGACTACGGATGGTTCTAGATCTGACAGCACATGCACCAGTGCTTCGCTACCTGACAAGCTCAACACCTCTTAAGTTCGAGGGGTTTGAGGGAAACAACACAGAGCCCCCCGTAAGGGCTCTCGTTGCTTGCGAAGGGACAGTGTGCGATCGATCACTGCAGCTGACATGAGAAAGGCTTTCAAGTGTGTCAACATCCGCAAAATCAGCCGGCCCAGACGGCGTCCAGGGCCGCATCCCCAGAGCGTGCGTTGACCAGCTGGCAGATGTCTTCACGGATATATATTTAACCTGTCCCAGTCTGTAATCCACACCTGTTTTAAGGTGACCACAATCAATCCAGTTCCCAAAAAGACCCAAGTTAATTGCTGCCCTGTTGCACTCATGTCTGTCATCATGAAGTGCTTGGAGAGGTTGGTTAAGTCTCACATCAACTCCTCACTACCTGCCACACTGGGCCCACTCAATTTGCATACCGCCACAACAGATCCACAGATGACACCATTGCTTTCACCCTGCACACTGCCCTATCCCACCTGGACAAGAAAGATACCTATGTGAGAATGCTTTTCATTGAGTTCAGCATTCAACATCATAGCCCCCTCCAAGCTCGTGAACAAGCTCAGGGACCTGGGTCTTAACATCTCCCTGTGTAACCTGTGTCACCCAACACAGCTCCAACTCCATCATCAAGTTTGCTGATGACACCACTGTGGTTGACCTGGTCACTAAAAACGATGAGACAGCCTACAGGGATGAGGCAAGAGTCCTGGCGGATAGTCCAAGATAATAATCTCTCCCTCAACATCAGCAAAACTAAGGAGCTGATCGTGGACTTCAGGAGGCCATAAGACTGTTCAACTGCCCCCCCCCCCCCGGCGCGCTAAATTGTCACTACCTCTGCCCTCACCCCCCCTCACTCATATGTCACTACCTCAGTGCTAACCCCCCCCACCCTCCCCCCAAGTTCAGTAATATTCTCTAACAACTTTGCATATTGCACATTTGCAGTCCTGTACTTCTACTATTGCTACTGCCCAATATTGCTTTTGTGTTTTGATTGCTTGATTGTTGTTTGCTGCATTGTTGAGGAGCTAGCTTGCCCTAAGCTTTTCATTACATCGTTAACGACTGTATTCTATGTACATAAAGAATAAATAAACTTTGATTTGACTTAGACAAAGACAAATACTGTTTATTTGCCATGCAATCAATTCTCATCAATTGTTGGAATGTGGTCATTTTTGCACCCCCCCCCCCCCCCCCCGAGACAACACACACGCACTTGTGTGTGTGTTAATGAATGTGTGGGTATGTGTTCATACAGTTCAGTTGGAGATTCGATGTGTGGATATGTGCACACACTCTTTTGTGTACGCTAAGTCTGTGCTCTGTACGTTTGTCGTTGTGTGTGTGTGTGTGTGTGTGTGTGTGTGTCCTTGTATGAGGTGCTCAAGCAAGCAGGCTTTCCTTTGATCCCCATCCCCACCAAATCCCGCCAGCTATTTTACGAGCTCAAGGGTCCTTTTCACGCTAGCCAACATCTGTTGCCTTCTCTTCTGCAGACGCAGGGAGGACGTTACAGGCAATAATGAGCGGGCTATGGGCCGTATAGGACCGGGTGAGAGGCGCTTGGAGAGGAGGGGGGGGGGGGGGGGGGGGGGGGGGTTGGGGGGGTTGCTAGGGGGGAGGGGGGGGGTGTCCCATCACACTTCATTACGCCTCCCCTGCTTCACTCCACTTCAAGGGGAACTTCATCCCACAAAAGCGAGACCCCTACCTGGCACGGGACAATGGGGAGATTAGGCACTGGTCCTATATACCCCAGCCAGGCCCCCGCCACCTAGCATTTGTTTTGCCGAGCGACTCTCGGAAGTTCATTGAGGTGTGAAGGTCTTTCTACGTTTGAACTGTGTTGGAATTCTTTTGCACCTCTTTCACTCCCTACGTCTACCTTCGTATCATAACTTCCACTGATTTGTGCTGTAGGTATTTAAATTATTCTGGAGTTCTGATAGTTCCATATTGATAGTTATGACCAGTTATTTCTTCAAAAGAGTCATAAATATAATGAAATAAAACAGTAATGGACTTTTGGTAACACATGAAAGGAACAACAAGGAGTAGAATAATTCACACAAGACACATAAATCAATTTGAAAAAAAAACAGACACACTCTTTTGCATCCCAAGTACATCTACAGTCTTAGAAGTAAGAGTTCTCACGCCAATGGGTGCTGTTCCAACCACCCCAACAAAACACATGCATGAACATGAACACAAATGTAATACAGTTAGAATCAAACAAGAACCAACATCACAGGTACATCATTGAGTAAGATAATGCAACACAAAAAATGGAAAATCACAATTACCCACAATTTTCTAGCAACAGGAGAGAGAAATGTAGCAAGTTTGTAGGGGAATTGTGGGTAATTGTGAATTTCAGTTCTTTATGTTGTAATATCTCACTAACCGATGTACCTATGATGTTGGTTCTTGTTTGATTCTAACTATATTACATCTGTGCTGATGTTCGTGTGACATCACAACTTCAAATAGGGGTGTTGCGTGGAGTGAGATATGCAAATAGGCTCCAAATAGCACCTTCTTGGGGAAACAGGTTCCAAAAAGCACCACTTTGATGAAATGGTTCTATAAATGACTGTTGCACCTCAATGGTGCCATAAAGAATCCTTAAAACCCTTTTTTTTTAAGAGTGTAAGGCAAGCCCATCAGACATAAAACATTTTTAAAAAAAAAGATGTGTACTCTCCTCTGTGAGTTTTCAACATTAATTTGGACACATCAGGACAAACATGCACACGCAGACACACACACACACACACGCACACACACACACACACACACACACACAGACACACAAAAGCAATTGTTAATCTTCTATTGTGCCAACTTTAGCACAATTAAGACCTCTCATTTAAGCTAGTGTCTGTGTTATGGAAACAGGACGACCAACAAGTGTATGTGTTTTGCTATTGTGACATGCCATATGCCCAGTGGTAATGACGTGGAGGTACAATAACATCCTGATCTTTGAAGGGATGGGCATTGACTTAGAGCAGTTGTATCCGCAAGCATTCTACTTCTCTGGTGCTTTCAGACGAGAACCTATTTGTTATTCAACCCGTCCAAATCGCTATTACTGTAAACCTGTTTATTAGAAGTTAGTGAAGAACATGCTGTCTCGTTAAAATTATGATGCACATCAACATGAAATAAAGATTAATGATCTTCCAACTCTTTATCACCTAAACAGCATAATTGGTCATTTGTCTACTACACAAAAGAAAGAAAGGCATTCTTGTAAGCGTATTATTCAAAAACACAACTATGCAAATGTCTTGGTTGTTTGGCAATCAAGAAGAGCAATGGATAGAGACAAAAGTTCCTCTCTGTCTGTGCCACAACACAAAAGAACTGGGACAGAGGCAGGCTCAGTGTGTGCGTGTGTGTGTGTGTGTGTGTGTGCGTGTGTGTGTGTGTGTGTGCGTGTGTGTGTGTGTGTGTGAGAGAGAGAGAGAGAAGAGAGAGAAATAGAGCTGTGGCGTAGCTCCTCAGTCTAATTGGTGTTGTCGACAGACCCAGGCTCAAACACCATGGGTTGATGGATTCTCTGGCCTCGGGGCCCGAGGGCTGACCTCTCAGTGAGCGAAGGGCCGTTTGGGGGCTAAATGCCAGCTGTAGAAAGACTTACAGCCCAGACAGCAGCTGAGCTGTCCTCCTGGTACAGATATGTGCATACACTGATACACACATACTGTACACATGACCTAAACTCCCAGCATGTGCACACACACACGCACGCACGCACGCACGCACGCACGCACGCACGCACGCACGCACACACACACACACACACACACACACACACACACACACACACACATACATGGGGGATGTATGTATGTATTGATGCATAATTGTACTAGAGAGAATACAATTACATACAACCACTAATTTGTATGCAGTATGAATACACTCATCTCATGTGCATAATGATACATACATGCACATGACTTCAAGTTAAAGTACACACGCACACATGCGCGCACACAGTTGCACACACAGGCATGCACACACACACACACACACACACACACACACACACACACACACACACACACACACACATACACAAACAAAACATACACATACCCACACACACACACTTGCTTATGGCTGTCCATCAACGTCGATAATGGCGTTGCTCCAATCATTTCTTTAGCGGTTATTGTGGGGTATTGCCATTGTATGTAGTGATGCAGGCGTGACCCACATGAGGGGCAGATGTAGTCAGCACATGAGTGGCAGGCCCCCGCAGCACTTTGGTGTCTCTGAGCACTCTGCTGCATTCTCCTCTCCTAGAGGCGTGTGGCGCCTTGGTGCCAGGTGGATCGCCAGGTGTGGACAGGCTCTCCAGTACGGACACACACACACACACACACACACACACACACACACACACACACACACAGCCAAAATACACCATTGCCCAAAGGCAGACTGTGGCATACAGTCTACAAGTGGGACACATGTTCATACCTATCACAGCACACTGTCCACTCACACAGAAATGTCATGATGGATCTCAGTGTGTCCTGGGGCACAGAGAGAACAGGGAGAGGTCTAAACAGAGGGGAAAAGAGAGAGAGAGAGAAAGAGAGAGAGAGAGAGAGAGAGAGAGAGAGAGAGAGAGAGAGAGAGAGAAATAATGAGGGGGAGGGGGGTGTAATATGGGTTTGGGAATCTCTGAGTTGCACAGTGGCAAGTGCACATACAACCACTCATTTGTATGCAGCATGAATACACTCATCTCATGTGCATAAAACTCAACTTGTACAAGAGAACAGAACAGAGCAATTCTGTGGAAGACATATGGCCGTGTTTAAAAGGGCTTGACCAGAGGGTTTTTAAATGAATTAATCTATGTAGAATAGGCCTTAAGGTGTATAACTACAGTAAGCAGTAACTAAATAACAATAATTGTAAGTAAATAACAATAGCAAATCCACGACACAGCTAGCCCCTTTACCACACTCCCACTACTATGAGGTTTTTAATGTCCTCGTTGGACTCATCAGATTAATGAATTCACAGTGTTTCTTCCAATCCAGGAATGCTTGTCTTGACTGTTAATAACTGAGTGCTAAATGGATGTATAATGCAAACTCCCTAATTGAGGGAACTTTTGTGACATAGGGCCTTTTGTTTTGGCATAAGGATGAGAGATGGGGACTGGGGAAATGTAACCGATCTCAAACTCATAGACAGAGCTCCGGATGCAAGATACTGAAAACTATAGTTTTAAGCATATTTCAAAGCTATAGATTGTTTGTTTACAAAGACATTGTCTACACACAATGACAAAAACAACCCTATTTTTTGGTAAGAGCCTACTA
>NC_139657.1:7045512-7176834 GCF_951799395.1 Argentina silus
CTGGGTCGCTGTTGTAAACTTTCTATTTGTCTCAGTGCTCTCTGTATTATTCTCTCATAATTCATGACAAATAAGCAGTTTTAATCTTGCTTTTTACATGAAAATGTAATTTATTTTCTAATATACATTTTGAAGAGCCAGTGCCTCCCTTGTCTCCCTAATGCCTCTGGTGGTGTGGGAATAGACCAAGCAAGTGTGGGAACTGTGTTGCAGGTGAAACAGACGAGTGAAGAAAGAGAGGGGAGGGACGGGAAGGATCAATATTAATCAAAGCTATTTTCTCCCCTAATTACTCTGCAGATGCACCAAATTAGCTGCTCAATCAAGCTCTGGAAGAGTCTTGTTTTTAATGGGTGCAAAAGAAAATCCAACAAGATACAAAGAAAGTGTAACGATTTGCCTCATTCTTTTCATAGTGATTAATTACTGATTCATCTTGCTTTGATGGGAATGGTTATTGCTGTTCTGTGTCATGTTAAACAACGTGCACATACTCTGTAATATGGACAAGTTGGATGTTTCTCAGATATAGGCTACTACTGATGTCTTATACTGTGGGTATAATGAAAGAAAATTCTATTTCATCTGTTTCAATTCAACAATATTTTCACTTTTGCCAAGACAGGAAAAATAACAAAAATACACACTGGCTCGAAAAATAGCAATACAAGACATAAGACTATCGCCGATTCAAATGTATCAATGAAGTAGAAGGGCATTGGTGAAGTGGAACACTGAAACGATATGGACATTAACTCTCTCACCCTGCCAGAGGGGTCAGAATCCCATTCTCTCTGTGACTGTTTCTCTGTCTTTCTCCTCTGAGATTCTGCTTGGCACAAAATGTCAGCTTTTGAGCATTCACACGCCGGGCTTTAGGCCCTGATGAATACTCGCCTCCTTGTTCTCCCCTTACGTGACCCTCGCCCTCAGAGGAGAAAAAAGGGGGGATTGTGGGATAGGTGCTGGTGCAGAAAAGCAGCTGTGAGAGGTCAGGGGTCATCGCCCCCGAGGACTGCCGTGTTGCCGTGGCTCCCGTCTTTGTGCTGCCGACTCAATGTGCCGATGAACCATGAAACTGGGAGGATGTGCAGATGCGAGGGAGGAGGAGAAGAGAGGGGGATATAGAGGGCTACTTGAGGATATGTGAGACTGTTGAGGGGGTGGGGGGTAAGGAAGGATTGAGGAGGTGGAGGAGGGGAGAGAGTTGAGCGTACCCCTGCCATTCATGAAATCTTTTGGACATGACATCACTTCATATCATTATCCTGTGCTGCAGATGTTCCCATGTGGCGAAACATGGTGAGAGGGAATGAATAACACACTAGATGGGACAGAGGGCATAGTGTGTGTGTGTGTGTGTGTGTGTGTGTGTGTCTGTGTGTGTGTGTGTGTGTGTGTGTGTGTGTGTGTGTGTGTGTGTGTGTGTGTGTGTGTGTGTGTGTAATGTTTGATACCATTTCTTTCATTCCATTCCATCCATTACAATGATGATCCTCCGATTTCTCCCTCCACCAGCCTCCACTGGAGAAGTAACAAAATAAGAACAGATCTTGTTCACTGCTACAGCAGTCTGCTGTCACTTGAAAACTGTCTCTGTCATTTCTGAATGCAGCCTACACTTAAAAAAAACCATCACAATAAGAATCCAGGCATTTGAGAAGTGTGAACAAAGAAAAGAAAGGGGAAAGCGTCCATAGGGAAGTGAAAGCAACTATAATCACTCACCTAGTGTATCTATGTGGCTGTGACATCAAATGTCCTTCAGTTTTGTTGCTTTGTATCGAAAACTCGACTGTAGTTTACTATTACTACCACTCTAACACATTTACATTTACATTTATGGCATTTAGCAGACGTCTTTATCCAAAGCGACTTATAACAAATACATTTGTTTAAGTAAGTGAATCATCTATCCATCAGTCATCATAAGAAAAAGTAATCAATGCTCGGACCAGGGGCTATTGGCAGTCACAATGCTAGAAGAAGGAAAAAATTGTGTATTTTTTTTTCCGTTTTTTTTTTAACAGGAGAGAAACTTGTACAGGGGGGTAGTGGGGATGAAGAGGTCTTTAGGAGGGGCCGTTAAGATGTAGCCTGAAGAGATGGGTCTTCAATCTACCATCATACTTACCTGTTCTCTAGAGTGTGAGAGAGAAAGGGAGGAGAAAGAACGAGAGAGAGAGAGAGAGAGAGACAGAGACAGAGAGAGAGAGACAGAGAGAGAGAGAGAGAGATAGAGAGAGAGAGACAGAGAGAGAGAGTGCACAACTCTTACACTCACCACTGCCCTCTATGTCTTTACAGACTATGATCCATTTTGCACCTTTGTTACGTAATGGATACAGATGTCCATAAACTACTTTCCTGACACAGTAGGGCCAGAGGAAGACATGATGGGCTTTTGTGTGGACAGGACAGAGGCTGTAGGATTGTGAAGGAGAATAGGCTAGGTTGGAGGTGAGGAATGGGGGTTGGTTGAGGGGTAAAGGGGAATGAAAAAAATGAGATGCCAAACGAATTGAAGAACCCACCAAGTGAATGGCACACTGAGGCTACACGTTGGTTGCTAGGGATGAGGAGCAAATGTCACCTAATGCCTATTACACACACACAAACAACAATTGTCCCTAACTGAGCCCCATAGCATGAGGACGAAAGACAGAGAAGAGGCCACTGAAACTTTAGTGGGAAACAGACGTACTCTGGGGCGGGTTTCTGATCCCAACAAACAAATATGGGGGTCTAAAGATCGAGCCTTGGGGAACCCCACTGAGGTAAATACATCATTGTATAGAGGTCCCAGGGGGACATGGCTAAATGGCTGCTTTTCAGTATTCAGCATGACCATGGCCCATTGGTAGAGAATGCTTGTTGTATGGGTTGTTGTTTTTAAAGATTTATGTGGAGTCATTTTTTTTCCCAGGACACCCAGTGCAACTGTGGGAGGGCCCTGGGGGCAATTAAGCAACAGATAATTAACTTCATTGAAAATGAGTTGTGAATGGCGGCCTTCTTGTTGCTCTGTGCTCTGTTCTTGTGCAGGCAAGGTGCCCAGCCCTGAGAAGGAAAATGAGGGTGAGAGAGAAGGGGAGACTGAGAGGAAAGGACAGACTGGGACACTCCAGAAACACTTGTCGCTCAAGCTTTTTTATTCTAAAAGTCTTAAAGAATAAAAGAATAAAGCAGATAGAAAGAAGAGGAGTCCATTCAAGGGAGACTTTTTCCTTTTCTGAATTTTTGTTTCTGAATGCCTTGCAAATTGTATACATACTTACTTCAAGGATTCTTTTGTATGTTAATGGATAAATCGTTGGGAGAGGACAACTATGAAGTGGTTTTAGAAATTCTGTATCGAACCCCCCACCTCCATTAAATGTTAACTGTGACTAGTATTGCTGCCATTCATCAATTCAGGAGAAGAACTCCTTGTGTATCCTGATTGTGAAAAAAATCTGATAAAGCTGAAAGCCCCCCATTAAATCAGATAACATACAATTCCCACAGTTAATAATTAATGATCCAAATACTGTACTTGTCTAATGCAAAGTTCAGATAATGCAGAGAGGGTGTCCCTTTTCATGGACATACAGTATCATCACATTGCGGAACATTATGTGCTATGGACATTAGACAAGTTCTTTCTGTCATGGGAACAACACTAGCCAACCGATTTGCAGACTGAGACTTCAAAGATTTTAGCTCACTCTTGTCAATCTACAGCTCTGTTGTTGATATTTCCAGTCTGGAATACGAAATCCTGCTCTCCTTTGGGCTTTGGCAGATAGAAAAAAATGTGAGGCCCACACTTAAACTAACACAGACTGTGTATCTAAACCCAGATCACATTTCATCAAGCCTGAGCTATGTGTTTAAAAGTAAGGGTGACGTAGCATTGGTATCATATAACAATTGCAACATAGCCTACATACATTATGGGACCATTCAAACAGTCCAACTGATTGGACTGTTTCTGTCAAAGGAGAGGAGCATAGAATATCTTGACATTCTACCTTCTGTATCACCAAGAAAATGTTGACACTTTCATTCATATCATATGTTATTGTAACATCGGACACATTGGAACATGCTGATTGTAATTGGAGAGTTCTCTCTCTTTGTCGGACTGTGATATCTGTGTCCAGTTTAAGAGTAACAAAGGTAGTGCTGTGAACCATGATTGCATGATGAGTTACCTTGCCTAAGACATATAGACTTCTGAACATCTGTCCTCATAGGCCAGTAGTGAAAGCTTCTCCGGTTCTCTGTCCTCCACTTTGCTACTGCAGCACAGGCTAACAGTTAGCAGCGCCCTCTCCAATAGACAGGATTCGTTAGCATTGTTTTAATTACACGGCAAAATCTCCTCAGAGACGAATATACTAGACACACCTGTACATGCTTTTATTGTTAAACACCCCACGGTCTAGTGCCTGCACTGTGAGAGGAGCTGCTTGGCTGGTGAAACAGAAACAAAGAGGCTGTGTAAATCTGCGAAGAGGAAATAGTTTCCAGTTCTGAGCATATCGATTATAGAGACGATAGTTGTTTGATTTTCAATAGAATCCACAACCAAAACGTCCTTTCAAGCGTAACTCACAACTTAACTTTGTTTTAATTTTCTCTGAGGAGATTTTGACATGTAATTCAAACAGTGATAACTTAAGTTCCATCTGAATCCTGTCTATTGGAGAGGGCGCGGCTAAGTGTTAGCCTGTTTTGCAGTAGCAAAGTGGAGAGGCGGAGAAGCTTTCACTACTGGCCTACGAGGACAACTTTCACCTAAACATGAAAATAGGCCAGACCATCCCTTTAAAGGGGCAATCTGGGATTTAAATAACAAGAGAGTAGCCTATTTTTGGTAAACAGCTGAGGGATGGGGCTTGAGAAAAGATAACACTCTTAAATTCATAGGCGGAGCTATGGATGCAATGACTGACCATATCATAGATCTTAATGATAGTTTTAACAATATTTTGAAGCTATACAGTTTTTGTTTACATCTACATTGTTTAAAAACATTGAAGTAAAACAAGCTTATATTTTTTATTCTGATGGGGTAAGACAGTTGAAGGAAGCTCATGAACTAAGCTCATAACTAAGTTATATTTTAAGTATAATTTAATTTAAGAATTAATGGCTATATATAATTATTATTCAAGTCAAAAATGTGTGTACCAATCCCTAATCTCTCTCTCCTATTTTCTCATAGAGAGTGACTCCTCTCCTCTGTCCTAATGACAGCTGGCATTGGGGCAATCCCGCCAACAGTGGCAGCTGTCGACTCTGGAGGTATTTGAGGAGGGGAGGAGGGGGGGAGGAGGGGGGGGGGGGGGAGGGGTTAAGTTGGCGCGCTTCACTTAACAGGCAGTTACACACAGACCCCACATAGAGGAAGTTTGTGCAACATGATAGTAATAAAAGCCGATCTCCTCTTTGGTTGGCAACTGTGGGAAGGGAAGGCTTGAGTCAAACCCAGACCGCGGCTCGGAGAGCGTAACATGATTAGGATGAGAGGGCCGTGAACTTGGCTGCAGGCGTGGTGAGCGTCAGAACAAAACCGTGCTTTGCTGCTGCTGCTGCTGCTGCTGCTGCTGAGAGAGGGGAGAGGTTTATCCCCCTTGTCTACACAGACACCATTCAGTACCACGGCCACCTCACACAGAAGACTCTCTAGTCTACATGGCCTGGGTTCCGAATTACATTCTGTCTTCCCTCCGTGTCTAAATCAAATTACGTCCCCTTGTGTTTATGCATGTTTGTGCATCCCCCATCTATTGCATGCATCTGGGGATAAACTTTGTTAGTAATGTCTGTCGATATTACAAAAGATTAATCAACTCACATCTTATATAACTCTATAATATAATATAAGCCATTTAGCTGACGCTTTTATCCAAAGCGACTTACATTACAGTGATTGCATACATTTTTCAGCATATATGGTCCCAGCTGGAATCGATCCACAACCTAAGCATTGTTAGCGCCATGGACTACCAACTGAGCCACAGAGGACCACAACTCTGTAGCGTCTAATCTCCAGACCTCAGAGGCGAACCTGGAGGTTAACCGAGAGATCGTTGAGCTAACTGACAGTGGTTGGAGCCGTTAGGCCCCATACTGTACGCTCACCCGTCACGGCTGGCCTAACCACAACATCTTGCGCAGTGGTTATCAATGTGAGCGAATGGAAGTGGGCATAGAAGGGAGCAGCTTATCACCGCCACACACACACACACACACACACACACACACACACACACACACACACACACACACACACACACACACACACACACACACACACACACACACACACACACTCACACACCCCGTACACACACGCGCCACACACACACACACACACCTCACACACCCCGTACACACACGCGCCACACACACACACACACACACACACACACACACACACACACAATTATTGTTTGATTCTAACTCTATTACATCTGTGGTCATGATAATGCATGTTTCTTACAACTAATAAAGTTATCACATAAGGCCATTCACCTTTGAGGTATCTTGAAGTCTTTAACTGTGAGATATGTTGTGGTCTGCCAATGTGAAATTGTCTGGACTCTTTCTGAACTAGGCTACTACTAGTTAAAAATAAAATATCTAGAAAATGACTTTAAAATAGAACCATTGTAAGTTCTTTAGACTATCAGATAGAACCGTCTAAGGATCTTTAGACATAAAACAAAGTTCTATACCATGATTCATGAATGCCATTTTAAATTAACTTTTAGCGGTTCAAAGTATAGAACCTTTTTTGGTTCTATATAGAAAGAGTGTACAGTAAATTCATATTATATGTGTATGTGTGTGTGTGTGTGTGTGTGTGTGTGTGTGTGTGTGTGTGTGTGTGTGTGTGTGTGCATGTTTGTGTCTGCATGCGTGCATGCTTGTGTGTGTGTGCTGTCTATATGTATAAAAGAGAAACAGTGTCATTTATTTTGTATATGTGTTTTGAACTAATTATGTTGACTCTCAATGTGGCTACATAGCTTGACCCCATAAGTCACCATTCACATCACACTCACAAGGTAAAAGCACTTGCAAACAAACAAACAGTGGTGCTTGTGTTCACTGTGAAAAGGCCCTGTCTGTCTATGTGGGTGTGTGTGTGTGAATGTGTGGCTTGGGGGTGGAGTTGCGGGTGTGGGCCCCGGCATTTTTAGCTTAAGGCCCAATAATAGGTTGAGCCAACACTGGTCTGGACAGACATGGGGGTGAACCAGTGGAACCACACCAGACCAGCGCCCCACCCCACCCCTAATAATGATGTCACCAGGTGCTTCTGGCTGTAGACCCGCTGACAGGGGACACGTGTGACTGTGTAGACCAAGACCCCCTATACCCCACCACCCCCCCCCCCCACACACACACACACACGCACACACACACACACACACACACACACACCCAGGCCCCACAAAATACCCCCCAGCCAGTCCCTCCATCACTTTAGTAGCCTGTAAATCGTAAGTGCTGAGCTCATTTAAAGGGGTCTGTGAGCCCCCTCTTTCCCACCCACACCCCTAACTTTAAAGTCCCTGCACTGCATCTGGTGTTGAGTTACGATCTACTTTTTGGGACAGTAATAACAACATTAACAGTAAAATGGCCCGTGTTGACTTTGCACTGTACAGCCCCCTTCAGAGCCGTAGGAGGCTACACCACTGAAGGTTATGATGGCATTTGTTGACCTTGGCCCCGCTAACGGCCTGCAGAAGCAAGACTCCAGGAGCTGGAGAGAGGCCGAAAGTAAAATATGTTCGCAACCCCACCTGGGGGGTTTTCCTTTTCATACACACACCGTTTTAAAAGGATTGGTATTTAGATTAAATGTCTGGAGCACGTTGATCGCTTTCGTTAGCCCCATGCGTTCGAGCCCGTGTTTTCTCACTTTGGATGTAATATTGACACTCCAAACATAAGTGCCAAATGACCAGCCCAGTCAGCCTGGAACTCTTAAAGAAAATACATATTTGGAGGATATATCTTAAACCAAATATGAAGTCACCTCTACCGAGGCCAGGAAAAACAAAAACAACAGCGAAAAAATACTGTTTGTTTTCACAATGCACTTTCTTAACGGAGTATGGCCAGGTGCACACTCATTAGTTTCATATAGAATAATAAAGGCTACATTTCCAGGAGAAAAGTCCCCTCAGTGTATAGCTTTTCAAGCATGTCCCTTCTCATGTTCCTTACCCTTAAGTATGACAAAATAAGTCTTCAAGACTGTCAGATTTTCTATTTGGTAGAGAAATAAATGAATTAATCAAAATTTGGTCTAAGCCAACCTACAGTTCCTGTAAAGTGCATTGTATTGTATCTGTGTATAAAATGTGCGATAGATAAAGATTGATTAGATTCAATTTGAAGCCCAAGATGGAGCGGTATGAAATAGTGTGGGTGATTTCACAACTGTCTGAAATCCTTTTTTTTCATGTTTTGATAAAGACATGTTTTGATAAAGACATACCTCTCCCCATTTTGTCTCCAACTTGCCATTGGTTGTTTCTACTGTATTCAGTCTCATCATTTTTTATCCTCTTTTGAAATGTTTTCATAGATGCTGTCTGGACAAGGAGAGGAATGGGGGTTTGTTCCGCCCAATTAAAATATTTTCCTGGTTTGGCCCTGACCCTGGATCACATCCAGACAGTTTTCAATTACGTATTTTGTGTCGTTATATACTGACAATATCATGTTTTGGCTCCCATAGGGCTTCATTCATTCTGGAAATATGTCCAAAACACTTTGCATACTACAAGCCAACTCATATGTTGACCGAATCCCTTTCTGAAGACGTCTAAAATGCTAAAGTGGATAACAGTGTAGTGAAGTGACTTTTCAAAAATGTAATGCAGACAATGTCTCCAGAGGGGATTCTGTCATAATATTAGTTGGTTTGGTAGTTCCATACATAACTCTTTGTTCTAAGAGTGTACCTGGCTTTAGAAAGATGATCCTGTGGAAAACAGATATGGAAAGATACAACAATGGAGAAGTATTGTAATTCCACTTCTATGAACGCTCGAACCTTTAGATAAAGAACACTGTTCTGTCTCTGTGGCTAGAACAATAGATTTATGGGAATGATGCGCTGGAATGCTGAATTAACTCGGTGAATGATTCATTCACAGAAAAAAAGGGTCACGAATTCTCAGAGGCAACAACGTATTGTGCTAGTATTTCAGGTCAACTATGATGCATGTTTATTGCAAACCAATCTGCCAGACATGGTTGGCTTGTTATACAGGCTGCATAAGTTTATAAGTTTAAGTTTATTTGAATTTATAGTGCATTTTACCCAAAAGTCACACATTGTACATTAAGGGGCTAATGACAGTTTTGTGGATGGAAAACTTGTGAGGGCTGTTCCAAAGACATTGAGCTTGCAACTGTTTCTATGTGATTGCATTGAAATGTCGTGGGACAGCATATCTTGTGATGGAGAAGAGCACAGGATATTTGTTTGCTTGTTACATCCTTGTACTGACTTGGGTATAAATAATTTAATAATTCCATCTTAATGCCAAGTAAAACTTGAATCCTATGATACTCCCGGGATTCTTGTTTACTTTGGAACATTTAGTTCCTTTGAAGTTCACTGTAGCAGCATAACTTGTTATGTGCTTGATGTTACTGTGCTAAGGCATATCTACTAGTCCCACTAAATCATATATTTGTTAGGGTTAGGGTTAGGGTTGAGGGTTGAGGGTTGAATTTGCATGATCAATCGCCTTTCTACTGATACAGCACCTCTCAGACCACATACAGAATCAAAGTTAACATTGTCGTCGTCATCTTATTTTGCGTCTGTCTATTTTGTTACGACACAATTGTTTTGATCATCATCTGCAAAACTCCTGTAAGTAAATATTTTAGAAAGATAAGCAAACATGGACTATCTCGTGCCTATCTCGTGTGTATCTCGCGAGCAGGAGTGTGGGAGTCTAAGGCGTTCGGGAGAAATACCTCAAGCACTTTTCTGTCCCATGTTACGACAAGTTGTTGAAGAAGTTGTTTGACTGACTAGGCTACAGGGGGGTAAGTACATTTTCTTGATTAATATTTGGGATCTTATTGGATCCTATTGGAATAGGATCCTCACCTGGCCCTCTCTCTCAGACATACACCAGCAGGACATGCTGATACATCAATATAATGACATGCTGCTAATGACCACAGCAAACTATCGTGGCTATCTCAAGTAGCAACGAGTCAGTGTCACTTGTGACATGTACACCATTAAGACAAGCAGTTGACTATACATTGGTCTCATGTTGGAGATTCTCTAACATCAAAGTTAGCACTGAGAACATACCCTCTGTTAACAGCAACACAAGGAAGACACAACAGCCACAAGATTGCCCCAACATTTGCCTCATTCATTCCCTTAAATATAACAGCAAATGTCCTTCTGCACATAGGGACCCCAGCTCAAACTTCCAAGCAATTGCTTTCCACAACTGCCGTACTTTTGTTAGGGTGCTCTGTGCTCATGACATATCTGAGGGCTGGTGTTGGATGGAGTAAACACAGTCCAGTCTGTCTGTCACACACACACACACACACACACACACACACACGCACACACACACACACACACACGCACACACACACACACACACACGCACACACACACACACACACACACACACACACACACACACTCACAAACACACGCACACATGCACGCAAACCACACATACACATACTCACACAGTGTCTGGCTCTGTCTGTCGGTGTGTGAGTAAGAATGTGAGAGGTGTTGTTGGGTGTTAACAGAACCTAGTCTCCCCCAGTTTCCCGCTCTTTCTGAGCAGCTGTTGGCTGTGTTATTTTAATGGGGGGGGGGAGGGGTTGCACTGTCTGTTTGTCTGTCTGCGCCTGTTTGTGCTTCTTCACCCAGCTTTTGATAGCACGTTCCTCTTCCTGTCCAGGCCTCCAAAGTGACAGGCCAACAGGCAGTTAGTCACATGATGTGCTTTTGGGTAGTGGGACGCCACAATTTGGCTCAGAACTCAGGCTGCACATGAGGCAAATGAGTGAGATTATCAGTTGGGGGAGGAATTCCAGACCATTACACATTGTATTGTAAGAGTTTTACTGTTTTGTGAGGTGATAAAAGTTACTTTTTAGTTTATTTTTTTGAACATCGATACATTTCTGAGAACATAGCTGTAAGTTACAAGATAGTACCGGAAGAGAATTCCCCCTGTGGTTGAAGAGAATTCCCCCCTGTGTAGAAATGACTCTACTGCAACAGTGGCAGTTATGAATCTATAGTACTAAAGAGGATACGCCTCATCTCAGGAATAGCATATTGGAGTGTATGACTGTAATCCTCAGTGAGCCTCTCAGTAGCACTTTACAGTTATAATGCATGCATAGTGTATTGTAAGACTTGTTATAAGCATGTACGACTGCATTATAATGTATTATATCAACTCATAATGATGCTATTATGGGCCATTTTTAAGTTTAAAATATATGTCTTATAGACAGTCATATTACCTCTTGACATACAATTGGGAAAATATTAGCTTACATCCTAATTTCCTTTCTGACATATACAATTTTGCTATTGTTAAAAGCTTTTTTCTCAGTGCGATTTGCATTGATGCTTTGACAGCTTTGACAGTGGAAAGTAGTGCAATGTCAGCAAACAAAAAAGAGCCTTTATAAGCCTATTACAAACCAGCCGTGGAGGCATATTGGTCATGGACGGCACGGTTACGTCACTGCAGCAGTTGGCAGCATAATGCAGGGAGGCCCCATGCACAGCCAGCGTCCGGCAAGACTGGGGCATGTTTCCTGGAAACAGGAAAGGACTTGGCGGGAAAAAAGGAGAGGAAAGAATGAGAGGGGGTAGCACTTCAGTGTCTGATACACTTCAGTCAGTCAAAGCAGCGTGTATGTCTTTCAGATGGGACGTGTGTGTGTGTGTGTGTGTGTGTGTGTGTGTGTGTGTGTGTGTGTGTGTGTGTGTGACTGTGTGTGTGACTGTGTGTGTGACTGTGTGTGTTCAGATGCCTCCTGGGCTCTTGTCCAAACACATTCCAGTGAGCCTTGTCACGTTGTTACTGGAAAGAGGGGAAGCAGCTACTGTGCCGGGACTTCCCTCACCGAGAGGAAGGGGGGGGGGGCATTATTCCTGATGGGGGAAGGGGGTTTAGGAGAATACTTAGGAAGTGGAGTGGAAAGAGGGGGGCTGGAGTGCACATCCTCCTAGTGACCAAAGTATAGGATCTGGGGAGCCATGGAATAAGGAAGGGTTAATTAAAGCAAAAGAAAGAGGGAGGGAGAGGAGAATGGAGGGAAGAAGTGTTCAGCAAGACGGAAAGAGTGTCGTATCGGGCTAGTCAGTAGAGGGCTCTTATATTGTGCCAGAGGCCCCTGCATCCTATAGGATTTTGTTGAAACTAAATATCTTTACATCATATGGATTGTGTTGGAGACTCAAGTGATAGACCAGCAAATAGTCTTTTTTTAATTCATTTTGTATTACAATGATTTCATTATTATTACAATGATCTACTCATTCACAGTTAGAACAGTGATGTAACTATTGCATGGAATGTCTGTAGTGTCCTCTATTATGATACAATGTGCATATATCTACAGTATTTAAATCCGTTGCCATTTATATTCATAAGGGAATGCTAAGCAACAGTTTGCTTGACGTAGTGCGAAGACTCATGTCCTTATGGCTGTCGTTGACACGTGATTGTCACCCCCATTTGCTGATCATCAAAGTTTGGCCCTGCTGCCATTTTGCCACTGCAATAAAACGCCACAGCTTTGGGGACCATCTGAAATCTCAAAAGTTTGTGTTCTGTTTCTCACTAACGCCATGTTAGAAACTACAGTTGTTTTATTCAAAACGAGACTGCAAGTCAATATCTGTATGACTATTTCAATTGCTGTGTGTGTGTGTGTGTGTGTGTGTGTGTGTGTGTGTGTGTGTGTGTGTGTGTGTGTGTGTGTGTGTGTGTGTGTGTGTGTGTGTGTGTGCGTGCGTGCGTGCGTGCGTGTGTGTGTGCGTATGTGTGTGTGTTTGTTTGTGTGCACAGCAGCCCTTCTGTTATGCATCTTAATCAATGCTGTGGAGTTGCACAGTGAGATGTGATGACAAGAATGAGATCTCTAGTACCCCCACTACGACCACCATAAGCAACAAAGGCCACTACCTATGCAGACAGAGCCATTCACATCCATTCAAGTCATCCCACATATGGAAATGCACTAATTGACACACAATCCATGAGAATGGCCAGGTAGGTAGGGCAGGATCAGGAAATGTGTGCTAAGCTCAATTGTCAGTGTGGCCTACAATCTACTGACTGACTATTTACATATGTGAGGAGTGTATAGGAGTGTTTTTACTGCAGCCAAGCAGTAAGACACACCAACATCTTCCATCAGTCTTGATTGAAGACTATAACGAGTTAACTTGTTCAATAGCTAGGTTGGAGAAAAAAACACAAACAGACATGCACACACTAGTCTTTGACACACACCAACACACCAAACTTAAACACACCAGCCAGTTTGAGACTGAGATAGATATTTGGCTGCTTAGCTGTCAATATCAGAGGGGGGGGGGGGAGTAACCACATAATATCAAGAACACACAGTATTATAATGATATCTATGGGAGTAACCATAATATTGCCAAATAAAGTCCCTTTGAAAAAGGGCAGTGTACTGGAATCACACAAAGCCGACACAGCCAGAGAACTAACAAACACACATTCAGAGAAGAGAAGTGCACTGACAGCGAAGTCCCTATTGTCTGATTCCTGGTCTGGCCATCCCTGTTAGAGGCTTCACCTGCAGCAGTGTGAGGCAGCTCTACAACGTTGCTGCTCAGGTGTTTGAGTGATCTGATTTCCCACTGGTCTGTGAAAGTAGGACTGTTTGCTGTGATCCCGTACCTCTGTGTTAAATGAGGGGTTTGTGTGTCCCCATGTGGTTGTCAGTGACTGTGGGAACTTCACTTTGCCCTGTCCCCACAACAGAGACAGCCCTCTGCTTAGTTTACACAGAGAGGACAGAGCCACGGTCCCACAGGCCCATCGCAACAGACCTTGCTTGCAGTGTCAAAAGGCCCTATGCGCCTGCCTGTTGCACTGTATGGCTATTGATTCGGCTGAGATGGTGGGTTATGTAAGACGAGCCCTGGACCCCCATGGCCACTCCCCAGAGCCCTGGGCCTTGGCATCACCATCCACCGTGTGCACACACACAGTGCTCCAGACGTGTTTACGGGCCATAGCTGGGAACATGTTTATCTGAGTCGGCGAGCAAATTTCTGGCCTGGCATATGGAGGGGCCACAACAAAGGACCTCTTGTGAGGGGTTGTACAGAAAGGGGCAGTCCGGGCTCGTATGGGGGGGCTTGCGCTGTGAGGGCGGGGACAACAGAGCTCCAACAGAGAGACATGGGGCTTTAAAGGGGTAACTGGCAGGTCCAGTGAAAGGGAGTGGGAAATAGAAAGAGAGAGATAGGGGGAGATGGATAGAGGGGGCTAACAAGAGGGGTTTTTTTAACTAAAAGAGGACAGCCTAGCATCTCACACACAGAGAGCAAAGGGTTTTCTCTCAACAGCAACATGAAAGCTAGCATAGCATCAGCTGGCTAATGCCAGTACCACAATGGCTGATATGATTCAAAAAACGTCCTCATCATCATAATAACCATCAGCATTATGGATTTTGAACGTTTAAAATGTTTTTAAAAGACATACCACAGAATAATGTAAAAACATAAACATTATTAGTAGCATTAGCATGTCAAGACATCTTACAAGGTTCTGTGAAGGTTCTCTTTCTCTCTTAGCCTCAACTAATGTGGTAATGTAACAATTCACAGGGTTAGTTGATTTTATTGGCAATACAGCAACAACCACCATCTGACATTTCATAACTCAGCCTACCCTTCTGGCTTTGCCCATTTGTTTTTCTCTCTTGTGGGGGGAGGACCTGTACACGGCCATAACCTCAACACTGCCGTTAACCCTCTGACTAACAACACAGTGGTGGAGGGAGAGAGAGAGAGAGAGAGAGAGAGAGAGAGACAGAGACAGAGAGAGAGAGAGAGAGAGAGAGAGGGAGGAAGAAAGAGAGGGAGGAAGACAGTTATCATGGGTTATGTAACAGCCAAAACACAACGGATTCAGTTGCTAAGTCACTCCTTCCTGAGAGAGAGAGAGAGAGCATAACCTGATTGTGGACAGATATGGGGAGAGGACCAGACTGTTACAACATGAGGCTACCACAACTGAAGGGGGCAACCGACCACTGTACTGCAGTTATTCAACAGCGCCCACATTGTAACTCTGGTGAAACACTCATTGTGGTCAATCATAAATCATTTTGAGAGAAACAATGTCTAGATGGAGAAACTGCCACTGTGGCTTTTTGAACCAGAGTAGCTAAGCTTTAGCAGCTTGGTTACATGAAGGCCCAGTGCTTTACTAAAACAAGCCACAAAAAAGTCAGTAACACTTTCTATGAGGCCCACATATATAATGCATTATAACTCATTTTAGGCCTGTGTGACGCATTATAATGTTTTTGTTATATATCATAACATGTTACTGTTAGATAGAGAGAGAGAGAGAGAGAGAGAGAGAGAGCGAGAGAGAGAGAGAGCCCAGGCCAGTATCTGCAAAATCCCATTGTTGGATTGGTCCAGTGAGCACCCTTGCTCATGGATAATTGGTGGAACCATACTAGTTGAGAAGTGGTGATGGTGGGGGGAGGGTGATTGTGACCTGATAATTGTCCCCTTTCTTGAGTTGGGACCATCACTGTGTCTTTCACTTTTCTGTTGGGGGAGGGGAGGGTATGATGATTGTAAAGCCTCCTCAATCTTTCGCCTCCGCCTTTTGACTGTGAAGGCCTCTCACAAAAACAATTGCAGAAAAGAAAGCGTCTGAATCAAGAGAGAGAGAATATCTTCGAAGAGGTACCACATGGAGGTAAACCATTGTATATTCAGCAAAAGTAGCCATACACCAAGCATCTACTACACCGAGTAAGATGGTCACTAGAAAAGCAATAACCTTGCAGATTGTTTCATCACTGTTGTTGTTAAGACAATTGACATTGTCTCTTGTCATTGTTTCAATAGACTTTAATCTGGTTTACTGACACTCTGACTTGACAAACAACAACCCAGGTTTCAGTTGCTTGTCTTTCATAGCCTCCCCCCCTCACACACACACACACTCCTTATCTGCAACAAGAGAACAAGTGTCATCCCGGGGTTGCCGACTGTTTGCTACTAGGCCCTATCTTGACTATACAACAAGTGTTGACTGTCGACAATCATCATGGTTTAAAGGGACAGTGCTTTCTGTTGACAGCAGTGCTAAGCAGGCACAAATGTTTACAGTTTGTTTTTAACCAGGGACCACACATAATGACATGTTTTACCGTTCTTTTAAGCATCATTGGAGGAACAGAATGAGCAGTAGATTATAGCACTGCTAGATTGGAGGTTTTTGTAACTAAATGGCAAATAAATATTTTGGTTGAGTGTGCTAGAATATTTATACGTTTATACTACTTCTGGGATTTGCCTTCTCTCTATCTTTGAAACAAGCACGTAGGGTTAACCACTGCAATGATACAAATTAACCTATCTAGGTTGACATTATGTACAAATAATCTGCAAAAATAGGACATATGCCCAAAACCTATAGTCAGTCAGCTGATTCGGGATGGTGAGGATGCATACTAGAAATCAAGTCAAATCAAACTTCATCTATATAGCACGTTTCATACACAGATGCCACTTTACAGGAAGAATGGATACAAACAGAGGGAGAAAATCAGGCCACAACCAGATGAAAACAAACAAGGGTAATACAAGTATTACATCTATGGAAGTTTGAACATAAAAGCAAAGATGTCGAGCAACCAGCATTGTTAATATTCCTCTCAGACAAGTGAATGTGTGTCGCTGGGCCTCTACTGTCCCTTAGACTTCAGAGACAACACCATCACTTATCTCCAAAAAAAATCACTTGCTCAACTGTCTCCGAGTACACACACACCCCCATCGCACGATGCTCAACGCACAATACAGCTGGACAGTAGGAGTTAAGGGCGGGGTAGCTGTTGTGGTTGTGTTATTGTGTCACCCATTTACAACTGAATACATGGAACAACTTTACAGTTGAGGGCGCATTGTTCATTTCCTGGCTCCAGTAGACTTAGATTCAGATGAAAATCTGGACCTTTGACATGCCAAACATTTCAGCAAATACATCCCCTTACTTTACTAGACCATGATGGCCCATGGCACAATGGGTCACAGAGAAGAAAGTGTGCCGCGTGGACATTGACGTCATTTCGAATAAGAACACATGGCAACACTTCAGTTCAAATGGTCTCATGAAATTTTACATGGCTTTATGAATACATGTATAACCCTGTGTATACATAAGGCATCAAAACACATCATAATATTTGGTAATGAGTGCCTGTGACCAGTCATAGCCACCTGCCTGTGAAAACTGGTGAACTTCTAAAGGGGTGTGTTGTGATTGCTCTCATAAGAAGCGTTATCATGTTTTATGATGCTGAATGCAGGTGTAAGAGGTTATAAGTGTATGCCCATAAAACATACTTCAAATGGAGTGTTACTGAACACACAGTAATGTGCATAACACAATTGGAGATTTACAAAAACGTATGCTTATCATGAACACATCTGTAATAGAAAACACCACTATGACAACCACCACCAAGAAAAAAATAAAGTAGCCTATACCCTCTCTCTACCTAACTCAGCTCCTGAAAGTAAAATGTCGAAACCTCCTCCAAAAGAGCAACTATGAGTTAAACTATGATATGTTTTAGAAGTTGAAGTGTTTAAGTTGTTTGGTGTGACTTTTCACAAACTGTTAGATACCAAAGTTCCAAAATGAATGTGGGGGGACTCAATTGAAATCCTAAACTACTACTAAAGCACAAGGGGCGTCATCTCAATGGAAGACACGCCTTGTCACACAAATATGGGCGGAGTCAGACTTGCCAAACTACTTATTGAGATTCCAGCAGATGGTTGACAAACTTTAAAAGCGTTTCACTTGAACATCTCTAGACACCAACACTCTCTACTGTGTAGTGGGATACATACCCGAGGCATCAATACAATGCCTTCCGACTTCCTAACACCGTTTTTGGAGCTGGATGATGAGTTCTGCAAGGTGAGAACAACTTTTGAATCTTATTCACAGGGTTATTCTGGGTCTACTACTGGGGTTTCTTTCTGTTTTTAAATATGTAAATGTATAACACTCAATCATGTCCGTTTTTATGTGTCAAAGCTTTACTAAATCAATTTGAATAGTAATAAACGAATTCATTCTAAGTTATATTTAAACTTTATACACGTATTTCATCCAGCCTTCATTATAACAAACTTTATCTTGGAAAATGGGAAATAGCATAATTTAACTCCCAAACCTTGATTCAGTATCGATTTATTTATGTATTTATTTTACTGGCCTTGTTATAGTTTATTGGCTTATTTCACTGATCTTGGAATGTGACTTTCTCGTCTGTTTCTTGTGTGACAGAATTTCCGTGGTCTGGAAATGACAGATGGCTTACCAGCCACCACGCACCAGCAGCGCGTCGTGGGATTTCAGCGCAGACACTCACTATGCCCGGTCACTCTGCCCAACTCGAAATTCAATAGCGGCAGTGTGGACCCTATCAGCGAGCCTGCGAGCTGGGCACTGAACACCGGCACTCAGCAGTGGAGCCGGGAGCATCAGCAGCTGCCCCGCTCCTCTCTCAACCACATCCCATTCCGTGTGGACCGTTCGGTGAGCATGATAGAAGGCCATGTTAGTAGTCACGGGTCCGGCGAGCAGCAGCTTCCCACCACCCCTCCGCTGATGCCCCCACCAGGTTTAAGTATCAGCACCAGCTCCCTCTCACCTCCAAAGTCCCTGGTCTCCAGTCCGCCTATCTCCACCCGGTATAAAACCGAGTTGTGCCGTACTTACGAGGAGAATGGCACCTGTAAATATGGAGCCAAGTGTCAGTTTGCGCACGGTATGGATGAGATGCGAGGCCTGAGCAGACACCCCAAGTACAAAACCGAGCCCTGCCGCACTTTCCACACCATAGGCTTCTGCCCTTATGGCGCACGCTGTCACTTCGTCCACGAGGTGGAGGGTACCACAGGCGGAGCGCCACCCCAGCGACAGAAGATGAGAGAACGCCCACAGTTGCTGCGTCAGAGTATCAGTTTCGCCGGTTTCTCCTCTGCCCAAACGCTGGCCGGTTTCCAACCCGTCCTAGAACCCCTGATGTTCTCCAGGGCTTCCTCGGTGTCACCCCCGCCCTCCACAGGTAGCCCAGAATTACTATCCCCAATGTTTCCCGAATCCGGAATGCTGAAGCACACCTACCCGTTCTCTGCGGACCTCGGTAAAGATCAAATCAACGGTAACCCTCGCTTTTTCACCATCACGGACTCCAAGTGCCAAACTGTCTGTGCGCAAAAGGCAGTCGCACAGAACTTCCATCGCAATGCCTTCTCTTTCACGGGCCTGCCTGCCCTGCAGCGTTGTGCTTCCGCCGACTCTCTCTCAGACCAAGAGGGCTACACCAGCTCTAGCAGTATGAGTGGTTGTGAGTCCCCTAACTTTGAGGGCAGACGTCTCCCTATCTTTAGCCGACTTTCTGTTTCAGACGACTAAACTTTTAACTCAAATGTAACATAAATGTGCATATTGCATTCTCATCCAAGCAGATGTACCTCTGCTCTATGTTGTAAAGTTATAGCAGAACGTTTTTAAATATCATAACGCCCATGTATACTGTTGTATACCCGTTTTAGCTGTTATGGGTACTTCACCTAGCTTTACATATTCCATGGTGTCTTTAATGAAAGTTCTGTTGAGGAAGTTTCTGAACCCATTTTGAAAAAGAAAACAATACAGTTATGGGACTAACATCAAAATCACAACTGAATGTGATTATGTGACACATTGTATGCATGTGTAACACAACTTGTTCCAACTTCTTCCAAGACTTGGTTCTTCCAATACTTACCCTCTAGTGTATAACCAAAGCTGAACATAGGAGATCTTGTCTTGTAGGCAGAGTAGGTGTTTAAATAAACTTATCCCAAAATGTACTGTAAGCAAAGTGTAGCCTTTAGTAAAGGCACCTAATTGACAGTATTACCATGTAGTCTAACCCTTTTTGAGATTTATTTATTATGTTTATTATGTTTTCCAGTTTGTTTATGATTGTGTTATGCATTTTGTATATGATGCTGAAGAATATGCTTTATTCAGTCCTCCTTGTCTGCTTTGTTTGAGCTATTTGTATTGCTTCACGTTGAAAAACTGAACTTTGACTCCTGGAGGGCAGACACATGTTGGCCACACCATCAAGTTATACGAGTGAAAGCAATACTAATACTAAGTCATTGCTCTCACTGGTCATAATGAGTCAGTTGACACAGTGTGTACACTGTGGTGGGTCTGTCGTATGTTCTAACCCAAGTTACCCAAACAAATATTCATGTCACGGTTCAATGTCTTTTAAACATTACTCCACTGTTGCTGACTGAAAGTGTTGGTGATAACCATTATGTGCCTCCTTCAACCCACTTTGGTGACAGTCTACTGTTTATTTGGATTCTACATGGTTTGTGATGTAAGGTTACACAGGCACACAATTGAGGGTTGTTTAGTTTTTGGTTGTTGTTTTTTGTTGAAACAATGGGTAATGAGTAATATGGGCTACATCAACATCTTGGTCTTTTGCACGCTAACTTTTAGACAAGGAGGCATACATGTAAAATCAACAAATTACTAGGTACTGTATGTTTTTATCTTTCAACATACAATGAACTTGTCTTTTGTGAACCAAGAGCTTATTCTGTAGTTCGTCTTCAGCAAGAAAGGACTGTGATTGTCTTTGCTTTTTGCCTTAACTGTGACTGAAAAACAAACAAAGGCTTTGCATTTTGTTAACTTAAAACATATTTATTTTGTTTTTCAAAGCAAAAACTATATTGTGTTGGTTTTATATTATGTTGGTTCCTATATAATTTAAGTGTCTTGTTTACATTCCACGGGATATAAATCTCTGTTTTTTATTTTATAATATATTTTCACATGTTTGATTCAAAATAAAACTTTTTTGAAAATAACACTCACTATCACTTACTTCTTACCCACAAAGGAAACAGTGCCCTAGTCGTATTACTCCTTAGAGATCAATTTGAATGAATTAGGTTTTGTAAGTACATGAGAAGCATCTTATAATCATCTTATAACAAATGTATCTGGCTCACATGAATATGATACTTGTACTTCAACTTATTCTCTTTGGTGTCTCTTCCTCTCTCCTTTCTTTCTCTCTTTCTCTCTCTCACTCACTCACACACACACACAAAGACAGAAGGGAACAGAAGTTGGGTTTTGTGTGTGTGTGTGTGTGTGTGTGTGTGTGTGTGTGTGTGTGTGTGTGTATTGTTTGGCTTTGTTCTAGGCTTTCTGGTGGTAGCAGACCACTGCTGAATAATCCTAGACAATGGCTATTGGCCATTCTTTTGAAATCTGGAGAGGGGTCGTGGTGCGGGGGGATGCTGTGAGGGACACTCCTCGCAGTGCAGGCCTTTTGTGAGTCTGCTCTCTCTTTCTTAGCAACATCTGTATGCTAATGTGGCCAATGGAAATGGGTGTAGCAGGGGAGGGTGATTTGCAAGTCCATTGAGGAGTCCACGGAGCAGATTTATTGGGAAATCCGAGAAGGGGGAGGGGGCGGTAGATAGAGGCTTTCAGTTGAATGTGTTTCCAACTGTTTATTAGGACATGGAGAGATTGGGAGAAAGGAGAGAGAGACTATGTGTGTGTGTGTGCGTGCGTGCGTGCGTGCGTGCGTGCATGCATGCATGGTGTGTGTGTGTGTGTGTGCGTGCGTGCGTGCATGCATGGTGTGTGTGTGTGGTGTGTGTGTGTGTATGTGTGTGTGTGACAGTAACTGAGGCTGCCAGGAGCACCAACCCATAGTCTCATCCATGGGAGACATGAGCTACAGTCAGGGGGCTCAAGTACACTGCTCTTATCAACAGACTCTGAGACAATGCATTACAAACATATTTGTAAATGTATTGATAACATATTGACCTATGTGGCTATTCCTAACTCTTCGGTGGACTTGTGATCTTCATGATAGTATGACACCTCCAAGGGGATGGAGTTACTTGTTTGAGCAACCCGCAGGTTATTGCAGAGGTGCTGCCACCAAGTGGTTATTAGTCTGTACAACTTTTCAGGAATTTTAAAATTATACTTATTTCTACATTCATCGATATATCACCTTGAAATTTCAGTCTGATGAAATGTAAGGCCGTGACCGAACGTTCATACTGCCTACTGATTACTGAAAGTATATACTACGTAATTTTTTTTTCGAAATCGCCATCCGTAGTTCAGCCATGTGGTTCACAGTTAATGGTTACATTTCTATACAGCCTGCCCCCTTTACCCTGCTCCAGTGAATTGTGGGACTTAAATCGTAATTTACTTCCTGAGTAGTGTGCAGTGAATTCATACTACATGGAAAGGTGAATCTAGTACGACCTCCTGGCATTTTAAGAATACTTCATCTTCCTAAATTTCACATACTGAAAAACATTCTTATCTTGCATACTAAAAATGGCTACTAAATAGGTCGCAGTAGGAGCATTCGGTCATGGCCCCAATGTTAAATATTCCTCCAACCGGTCAGAGCAGAGCCTCTGCTGTGCCTACAAGGCTTTGTTATATTATAGACTGATGTATTTGTTTCATATTTTAACAATCAGCTAAGGTAATTTTGTTACAGCACAATAAATTCCTAAGAAGACAACCACATTATTTTGTGAAAGGCATTGATCAAAGGAACTATAGCCTACATTTATGTTGTCAAAATGCATTTTCAATAGGGTAACAGGAAATATTTTGATTAGGATACAACGTTATAATGTTGCCCTATTATTCTGGTCCTTCTGCTCCAAAACTAATTGTGTTCAAAAAATTATGTTATCGAATTTCGTATAATTAATATGGCCAAGGTCGGTTTGGGTATTGTGCATGCATTACAGTAGGCCTATATTTCTGACAAACTGAATTTTGGTGTGGAGCATTGCCGAAGTTGGGAGAAGGGTGTCTGTGCTCTTATCTCCCTATGTCCTCCTAAATAGTAGCCTATTACTGTATGGATTTCTTAGGGGAGCCATGGAGATATTAGTTTTTTCCAGACATGTTAATACTAATGGACGTTTTTAATGGTTTTGATTGGTCCTATAGAGTCATTAAACTTTCGCAGTGCATGTACATAGGCGTATTGCATTTGTGCACACCAAACTCGTTGGCATTTCCAAAAGCCTTGATGAAAAGTAGCGGGAATCTACAGGGTAGACATAACTGTTTTTGTCGGAAACAACATGTCTAAGAAATGAGGCCAAGACATTTTGACCCTATGCGTTTTGTTTGAAAAGGAAACACAAGCTCTGTCTATGTAGCTCTCCACTCAAACACAGTTAGTGTCTCCTATGTTCACATATGCCACATATTTTATCCCACATGGTTTTCCGTTATATCCAAAACCAGCAACACTCCCATAATTATTACACCTCTGTCTGTGGGGAATTTGCTAGGATCAATATCTCATGCAATATTCCTTTCTAACCACACGAGGTCACTGGAACTTTTCTTTTGACTAAAAAGAAAAAAAATCACCTGATGCTGGAAAGGTAGCCAATATCATTAAAGGCACAAATTCTAATTTGAAAGCAACCAAATGTCAGAAGGTGCAGGGATTAATTACTTTGCATCCTGGATCAGACGGGGTCATTCTAGCATTATGTGAATCTAAAACTATGTGTCCACAGTCCGCAGTACATTTGGCAATTGATTGCAATCATAAATTGATCAGGTGGAAGCTTGTTGTATGCAATCAATGGATACAGCAGGGTGGTCCTTTTCCTGAAGTGCTCATACAATAACAGAGCTGAAACAGCGAAAGCAGAATACCTACATACAGTGGAGGAGTTTGGCAGACCACTGCATGTAAGAACAGATCTTGGGGGAGAACATTTTAGAATCTGGGCTCCATTTTAGAATTCCTGTGCTCACTGGAATCTCTGTCCATAATCAGCAAATATAGCATTTTAGACTTAAACCAACATTGTAGACATGTTTATGGCCCTGTATTTGATGATTTGGAGTCAAGGCGCCTGTTGGACCCAAACAACAAAACAGACATATTCTGTCTTCATTACATTTACCTCCCAAGGATCAATAGAACACCAGATGAATTTAAAGCTGCACACAACCACCATTCGATATCTACAGAACTAAATGCTACTCCCATCCAGCTCTACATGGCAGACCTTTACCAAATTCAGAGTCCACAAGCTGAGACAGGAGACCCCAATGTTTTGCCAGAGCAGCACTCTGCTACTGATGGACCATTCAGTCCACCTAATGAGCCTGAAATACTTGAACTCTCAAAGTATTGATCTTTTTCATGATGATCAGGATCATGGTAAGACACATTTTCAGAGGGTTCAGTTGTTTGCTTTGAACACATGAACAGCTGCACATCAACATGTGGTGTAGGGCAAAATACCAGCGAAGACTCTACTCATCAGATGTTGAATTTTTTATTTTATTTATAATGTCATTATAATGATTTTCCAGTGTATCCTGGACCTGGTTAGTGTTCCAGATGGGGAGGTGTGTACCATCGTGGCAGCCATCCAAGACGTCCTGAAAAGCAGTGCGTCTCAACCCAGAAGCTCTGTGGAGTAGGGACAGATGGAGCTGCAGTAATGAGTGAGCACATAACAAGAACTAGTAGAATGAATTGGGTTAGGGCTTTTACTGCATGTCAAGATCTGATACCATTTATTTTGTTCTTGAAACAGGGTGAATGGTGTAGCCAAGCAGCTGCAGGATGCCTTCCCCTGGATTGTGTCCGTTGCTTGTGCTGCCCACCGCCTGGCCCTGTCGGGTAGGGATGCCTCATCCGCGATTCCCTACATGGCTGCATTCAGGGACCAGCTTGCAGCAGCTCCATCTCTACTTTCGCAACAGCGCCAACAGAACGGCTGTTCTGAAGGCTGCGGCAGAGTCCTTGGACTTAAAAGTGAAGGTGATATAATGCATCAGAGAAAAATATACTTTGTTATCCCATAGCTTTTCTGGCGATTATACTTATGTACTACAGAGGTACCTACTGTGTTATGAATGTTATTGTGCTTTCATCTCATGACCACACAATGAAATATTTTTCAGGAAGTGAAGGACCCGAGCTGGCTGTCTCAACACCTGGCCATTAATCAACCTCAATGCAGTCCTGGCTGCCTTGGCTGAGGAGACAGAGGTCAATAGGTGCCCAGTAGCCAAGGGCCTGTACGCATTCTGTGCTACACACCGCTGTGTGGCGTCAGGCTGATGTGCAGGCTGATGTGCTGCCAGATCTTGCCCAGCTCTCAAAAAGCCTGGAATATCAACCACTCAAAGTTGGCCTTAGTGAGAGTGGTAACAGAATGTTATGGGAGTGACCTTACTGAGTAAAGTATCTGTCATCATTTAATTTTAGCGAATTACTGCAAGGCGTAGCTCCAATTGGGAGTCAGAACCCAGGCAGGAAATTAAGGGGTGCTAGCAAAAACATTTCCCCTGGGCTCAAAGGGAGGAAAAAAAACAATACTCGCTTGCTAGTTCACAAAGGGTAAGCTAGCTAATAACGGCTTCACAGAGGAGAATAAAGCCTCACACTTGTGGGGAAAACTATCACAATAGCAAGTACAAACATCCAGTTGTGTCCCCTAACCCAGACTCAGCCAGTGTGTCTAACCAGTTGGAATAGTCATGTAGAAACAGAACACCAATGCCATGGTCAGATAACCCCATTTCATTAGTTTTAGCTATGTCCTTTGCTGTCAAGAATGATCTATTCAAGATAAATGATGAATGTATTAAGTTAGCCCCCTTACTGCAATAGCCGAAACGAGAAGAAGCCTAATCAAGAGTATAATTGCGAACAGGGTTAGTGCCCTGTGTAAGTAATGGGACAGTGAAGCATATTTTGTTCTTTTGGCTCTACACGCCAAGAGATATATTGGTTTCACCAATTTTTAAGTGCCATCAGCTGCGCTGAAAAACTCTGGCCTTGAAAATAGCACTTACACTTGAGACACAACCTGTTAAAATAGAGCCCTTAGAATTAATAAAGATCCCTTGGTAATCAATAATCTCATGAGTCAGTCAGGTCATGAGACAGGTTTATCTCAGCCAAAGTACACCACAACAAATCTGTACACAAACTTCAGTTTATTTATTAGTTTGTTGAGTTTGTCCACAGGATCAGTGACAAATAATTTCCATATTCCATTCTATTTGAAGAGCACTGGAAAGCATTCACTTTCAGAACAAACAATTCTTTACTTTTATCTGTAGTACATAAAGACAAAATGTTCCTTACCTTCCAAGTTATAAATAATTTCTTCCGTCGATTATGTTGATTTGAAAATGTAGATAGTAAATAGTAATAAAAAGCAATTTATGCATGGCAGTTTCTGTCATATTTAATGTACCTAAGTCCCTGCCTGATGAAGGTCTCTGACTGAAACGTTGCAACTATTAAAACGTATTACACTTGCAAGCAGAGACGGTGTGCGGGAGCGTCTTTTTCCTACTCTACATGTATCTATGTCTCAAAAGGAAAATGATGTCAAGTTTAAAATAACCTTAACTGTTACATTTCTTCCCTTTTACTAATGTCAAACTTGTTTAAGTGAATATCAGCTGTTCATTTAATAATTCAGAATGGCAATGATATTGTTTAATTATATACCTATGCGTAGGCTTCAGTTTGCGAGACAAATATTTTTTACGACGATGTACAAAAAAATAAGCATTTTAGTTAAAATCACAGGTGGACAATACACACATCTATAAAGACTTGTTGACTGGACGGTATAGGCAAACAATAGCTGTGCTTCTATCCTTGGCTCAGTCAATGCTTCTGAGGACAAATGTTCACAAAAAATCTTCACAAATGGTAGAAAACATAATCGACAAAACAATTATACAGAATACAAAACATGAAAAGCCAGTTCATCATCATCAGAATCATTTCTAGGCATTTACATAAAAAAACAACAATACAAAAGACACTGCTGTTACGTTACGTTAGTGATGTGCGACTTGGCAACGCTTGTCCTACAATGCCTTTTTTGTGTAGTTTTATTTGTTTTTATCCGTGCAAGTGTGCCCCAGCTCCACAGTAATAGTTGGGGAAAGAAGGAGGGGTTGGATGAAGTGGACAGTCTTTTTTCCATGAGAGGTAGTGTCTTGTAAGATGCACCCCTGGATGGCTGCTGGCCTTATCTGACGAGGTGAAAGGTAAGCCAGTACATGACTATGGGCTGGGCAGCTGCGATGGACATGGTCAGGTACATCCTCAGCTGGTTCCTCGCCCCACGGACCAACACGCCCTCTGCTGCTGCCTCTGACAGGAGCTTCAGTCTCAACGTGCGGATCTGAGGAGGAAAGGGAACAGGTAGAGGGATCAAAAGTCAAGCTCATGAGTCCTCAGAGTTCAATAAAAACAGAGGGAGCACTCGCCTAAAAAACGTGATTTGCAAAGGATGTGCCATGAATGATATTAGGTAAAATAGACATTAGGCAAATCACCATGGATTCAGCCACGCCTGCTACTCACCATGAAGACAAAGATAGATACGCAGCACCACAGCAACGTAAGGTAATATCCTGTCCGGCCAAAGAGTAACCCTGCCACGACCCCCACAATCATCCTACAAGACAGAAGGTAATCAACCATAGTTCAATCGAGTAGAATAGAAAGTAGAGTTCAATAAAGTAGAATCTCCCTGTGCTGGAGAAATCAGTCTTCTTTATTTTTCCATCTCAGAGGGCATTATTCCTTAAAGCCACAATTCCGGAATTGGCGAAACGTCAAATTGGCTGTCCCGCCACTTGGGGCTTCGCCATAAAACGAAACTTTCAAGGGCAGTCGCACAGCTAAACTGTCTCTGTGGTTACTTTTACTGAAGCCATATTTTCCTTGTTGTTCACCTACAGTGGCAGGACAGCCACTTCGCTGCGTCAGCAATTCTGGATTGCTTTAAGGCTATTGGAAAGACAGAAAATCTAAAACTATGTGTGTGTAATACCAATACCAAGAGAGATCTCATCTTTACCCAACATATTTGTATCCGGAGAAAGCAACCAGGTCTATGGTGGTGAGGTCTGTGTTGACGGTGACCAGGTAGAGGCTGAGGAGAACGGCCAGCACCTCCATGATGAGCCACACCAGGGCAGAGCTGGCTTGCATGCCTAAGATCTCAGGGGAAAACCTGAAGGGAGGGAAGACATAAAGAGAGAGAGAGGCTGGGGTTAGGATGGAGACAGATTACAGGATATACAGTATCTACTCTGTAGATGTGCAGTAAATCCTCCAGGCAGAGATTAATGCGTCGGTGCCTTTACCTGTTCTGCGTTCCCAGTGCTAACCCCGCCACCAGGACGTATGTGATGAAACCCATTGCTGTCAGGGAAAGCAGAAGTGAGACTATTCAGATGCCGTTATTTGGTTACAGTTGATAGTTACACAAGGACAATGAGAGTTGGTCAGATTCATTTTTTTTTTTTTTGTAGTGAAGCTAGAAGTCTTGACCAAACATTACCTGGAATGTACAAGTCAGGGGCATTGATGTCAAAACGTGGTGCCACTGGCGTATCCTGCTGATAGCTCACCTCCCAGCTCTAAACAAAAGCAAAAAAAAAAGAAGCAATGTCTATATTTCTGTGATTGCAATCCTCAGGCATAATAACAGATGTTGTATATGATAATCAGGCAATGATACTGGTTGGTAAAATAGCTCTACGAGCATTATGTATTCAACACAATGCAAAAAACAGATGGGTGACCATGACGACACATGACACAGCAGTGGTACCTCGTGCATGTAGGGGAACACTAGCAGGCCCAGTTTCTTCCCCACGTAAACAGTGTCCACCGCAAAGTAATACTTCAGCTTGGAGATGGGGATGAAGCGATCCAACTGTAGATTCAATATACAAAACATTAAGAAAACATTATGAAGTTAATTAAATACAGCCACCAAATAGGCTTCTCATACTCTTTGTACAGTTGCTTAATTCACAACATTTGTCTGGGTTTAATCCATAGATAGACACACAAATGGAATTAGCCTGATATCCCAATCACCAATCCATGCTTTCCCAAACCAATATGTAAATCATCATCTAAAATTCCATCAAGTTCAAACATCTAGCATATAGACATTTGAATTTGTGAAAATGTTTTGTGATATAATGTTTACTTTAAGGCGTTTTAAGGGATAACATCAATACAACAGGTTTTTCAATTGAATGCAATTGTGATATGGACATTTCTCCCAAGTATGTATGTATTTTAACATTATAATTTGTACCTAAAGTAATGACATTCATCCATGGACATCATATGTCACAGAGGTGGTTAAGTGACCACATTTGCATGATGTCTGACACATTGAAACATGGGTTGTCTCTCCACTGACAATGCAACCAGCACTCATCATTATAACATTTTTTACTATCACCACCTCCAAGGCACCTTACATTTTTGTCCACCATCTCTTTGCCCTGGCTGGCCAGGCTGCTCCCATAGGCCATGGCGAGGTTGGACATGGGGTCTGATAGGAGGGTCTGGCTGGGGTAGCCCATGGGCCCGGCATCCTGCCCCCTGTACCCAGCCGGCTGTGCCCCGGCGCTGGTGTCGTCAAACAGCTGGCCAGGGTCTGTCCCGTCAACGGCCATATTCCTCATCCTCATGTTGGGCTCTGTCATTCAAGGAGAGGATAGTCAGTGGTTAGAAGAGTGAGAGGAACAAAAACTGTACTGCAAGTGCCGTGGAAGCAAGCCGTGCAGCATGGTTAGTGAGGAGTGTGAAATAAGGCAGTCTAACCATCATTTAACTTTGATTCTAGCTGGTTAAACAAGCTTCAGATTGAACTCAGGCACCAATAGAACTCATCAGCCATAGCAAAAACCCATGTCCAAAAAAGTAGCATCTATTCCAATTAACAGTTGCAGTCTAACAATGAAATGGAACATAACATGGCAAAGTTGACATACTCTGTAGGCCATTATTAAGAATAGGACCACCTCTTGAGGTCTCCTAAGTACTCACTGAGTTATGAGAAATTGTATAGTGTGAATCAGTATCTTGATAACTAGCTATTATTCAAATGTGTACAATTATTAATGTGCATCACTCAACATTTTCCAGCATTTATGAGCTGTTTCCTACTGTGAGAAGCTTGATAACTACCGCCCTGGTCTGTTTCCTGAGCAGTCCAGGCAGTTAGCCAGCCATCAGATGCAAATATAATTGCTAATTCAAGAGAAAGCCCAGTGTTGGTGAAGCTTCTCTGAAAATGTATTTAACTAGATTACCAATTATTGTACAAGGAAATAAGTTGAAATACATTAAAGCTACCCTTGAGAGAAAAATAGTTTGTCGAACTAAAGCTACTTTGAAGTTGTAGTGAGTTCACTACATCTAAACTACATCCAACACAGTTACTGAAAGATGACCAGTACATGTGACACAAAGCATGTGACTGAAATGCTCTGAAATCGCTGGGAAAGAAGAAAAACGGTGAGGTGGAGCAACGTGGGGAGACCGGAGGCAGTGAGAGAAGAAAAAGATGGGAAATTAAAGTTCAAAGGCTGGAATAGTAGTTTAATTCCAATGGGTTTTTGTTTTTATTTTAGTGTAGTGCCAGTCATTTACTACACCGCTACATGGCAAAAAATCTCAGCTAATTACAGGAAACACTAGTAGGATTTAAATGTAGTTTAACCACCATCAAGCTACTGCAAAATGCAGCACTGAGAAAGCCTATTTAGGCCACCTTTTTACATCTAGGCCATTGTGAAGCTTGTCATCGAGGTATTAATTCTATTTCTATATGGTGCCACATTGCCCACAAGCGTCTCTGCTTTCACTGGTTTAAGAATCGGCTAGCAGGCACTGGGCGGAGGCTGAGCTAAAAATAATCTTACCGACTACAGTTTGACATAACACGAGGTCGATTTAGCAGGATTCAGAATTTAGATTACTGCTCAGCTAGATATACCGTGCAATATTATGATCCATATACGATCATTAAGGGCAGGTCAATGAATGGCTGACGCAGCCATGATTAGACATAGCAAACGACGTACTACTAGTAAATGTAGCCCAACAAGGAGGGCAGGAGACTGGCCTGGCATAGGTCACTTTGCGTATCGTCACACAGATACAATTGGTAGGGTGTTCAATAAAAAAATGTTGACCAATGGCTAAAATAAATGTCCACTGTGTAGATAATCCTCTAAAGAGGATCGCATTACAAAGCCTTTTACTTGTAATTCCGACCTTATTTAGATTTGTGTGAAACAACTTTGAAGAAGTAAATGTACATTTAGACTACATGTAAATACTCAAGTTGCTGCGAGTGCGTGACAGTGACACCGCTCTGCTCAGTGCTTGTTATCTTATGTACACGAAATCCGACTTTTTGGATAAAATGTTAATATGTTAACAAAAAACACTTAACGATTCACAACATGAAGGATCATACTGTTTTGGTAAAATGTATATACAAGGGGAGGCTGACTGATTCTAATGTTCTTGAATGAAGCTAGGTAGCTAACCAAACCTCCGGCTAAACCCGTTCATTAGCTTGTATTGGTAACCACACATATGATCACCCTTCCGCAACTAGCTAGAAAAACAAGCGTTAACGAGTTGCATGACTTGGGCTTCATGCGCGATCAGTTAGACAGTCCGGTAGCTGCATCAGTAACTAGCAAGGCTAGCATGCCGGCTAGCGTTCGTTAGCGACATTGAAATATTGACTATTATTTTGATAAATTTGACATACGTAACTTACGCTGTCTGAACCCACTTTGGGCTGCTGTGTAATCCATTTGAACAAATATATATTTATCTAACTAACACAGTAGTGTTCAGTATATAAAAAGGGTCCAGGAAGAGAAAATCATTCAAGTTATAGCAGCCTGCTGCTTTCTTGTTCGAGAAAGTGTACCGTCAAGCTTTTGTGACATCCAGCCAATGAGAGCTTCAAAAAAAATAGGCGAAGGCGTTCCAATTAGACACTCCACCAATAGAAACCACGGGAGTGTGCGCGTGTGTGTGGGGGTATGGTAGGGTTTGTTTCCTGCTATGTCCTTGTCTCCGTTATCTTTAGATTAGTATGATAAAAAAAACAATGTCACTCAGCAAGGATGTTCATTTTAAGGGCACTTTTTAGGGCACTTTTTAAACAACAAAAACGATTACAGTATATCATTTTTGACTGTAGAAAACTGCAAAGCTTCTAAATGTCATTGTTTTGATTACACCTCAGGAAGGCACTAGGCAGTGTATCATGCTTGAGCAGAAGGCTAGGCTAAATAATAAGACGTAATGACATTTCAAATATCAGTTTATTCATCAGGCATCCTGTACCTTAAAAAAACATTTACATATACATCTGACACATTTTACAATTATGCACAGAATGTCCAGCATTTTTTTTTTATTCATTACAATAATGTTGACTGATCACATCTTCACATCTAGGTTTTGATTAAGGGTGCTTTCACACCTGTGGTTCGTTTGCGATGTCCGAATCAGGGTTGCAATTATTATTTTCTTGCATTTTTTATTTGGTTCGGTTAGGTTTCACAAATCTCCAGCGAACCGAACTTGTAAACAGAAGCCATGTGGTCGCGCAGGTCGTTCACTTATTGGACAGGAATCTGCCGGGTTGTTCCAAAACCTAGCGAGTCGGGATCTTTTCGTTTCTATTCAAAACATTTTTATCAACAACAAAGCCATTGAAAAAGCAGCTGAATATGAGCGCCAGCGCTTGTCCAGGCTGCGTGCAGTAAATAATCTGTTTCTCTACAGCATTAATCGTAAACGTGTTGCCAACAGATATTCATACGCTATGCTCTCCTAACGACAACATATGTTTGCAGCAGTAATGCATATCGTGTTTGTGTTTTTTCCTGGGAAAAGGCCGGACCAAGTAGGGTTGTGTTGTCACTCGAAAATAACCGCACCACGGTTCACTTGGAAGAGGACCGAGACTAAAAAATGTTGGCGAACCACAGTCCGATTGTTTGGTGCAGATGGGGTGTTCACACCTGTCCAAATGATCTGAACTTAGCAAAAATGTCGTTACGTCCGCACAAATCGAGCTAGGTGTGAAAGCTTGACAAATAAAGTATTCTCTAGATGTGATGTCCGTTCATACAAACAAAAGTTGTTCTAGAAACCAGAATTGCTGATCATATCAACTCAACATAAAGTTATGTCTGTCTTGTGTCAAACTGTTTTACCCAGCAGAGGGCAGTACTGTCTTAAGTTAATTTTGAGTTGAGTTGCTGCCTGTGAGTTCAATAGGAGGACACAGAAAGAAGAAATCTACCCATCTGCAATCAACAATGTTGAGATGAGTTACACTGAAATCAATTGAATCAAGAGGCAAATGTTGGGTTTGACTTGCTTATCTTACAGTATCACACAGCATGACTATAGAGATCTTATCCAGAAAAGCTTGGTACTTGATGTCCAATTCTTTGTCTTTAGTGAAGGGGGTGATTGCCCTTTGTCGATACCTTTATAAACTGAAGGAACCTTCCTGCCTTGCTAGTTGACCTGGAACTTTATGACTGGCAGCCATAATAAAGACTGTTCGAAATAAAGGACACACAAAGGCAGGAGCTTCAAATATCCATTCCTACCACCTTAAACCAAGGCTGCATGGATGTAACATTTGCAGAGGCTTTTGGGGAAATTTTGCCACACAATGCTTGCACCGATAATTACACATTTTGACAGGTTAAAATACTGCTGTTATGTTCCGTTACATGTTTATTAAGCCAATTGTATGCCCACTGTAGCATCACTGTGTTGTTATTAGAAATGTTGGTAAATTACTAAATCCATTAAAAAGTGAACAAGGACAGTCGCATTCATTTTAGCGCTGCTCTTTCCTTGCGACCTTTCCTCCAATCCATACCTTGAACTCTGTTTTCAAATGAGGTCAAGGAAAACTCGCAAGGTAAGGAAAAAATCTTTAAAAGTATTTGAAAGCAGCCACAATTTGCACCCTGGCTGGACTACATACAGGGGTTTCCTCTAGGAGTAGTAGCTGAGTAGTAAAAACAGAAGCACTGCATTGGCCTGCCTTACTCTGTCACACCATAGCCATGTTAGCCCTTCAGAGAGGATGGCACGGGAGGGGATTTTTTTTTTTTTTTCCAGTCCTAGATAATCGGCTATTCCCAATCTACCCCCAATCCCGTTATAACCTAAAATCCAGACTCCTTTTGGATTTAATGAAAATTCCTCACTGTATATATTCTGTAATCCATAGCGTGCATTTTATAGCATGTCCTGGTCCTATTCAAGATACCGCTTCTTCTCTACTTTGAGCTCTGCTGCTGCTGTCGTGTGTGGAACCGGAAATTGGCCTAGGCCTATGACATTAATCTCAGTCTCACAATAGATAGATTAAATGTTGGTCTATTCACTTAATACAATTTAACAACGGTGTATTTCAGAACCATGATCAGTAGGCTTCAACCACTCTGGTCTGGATGTGTTATTCGCTGCTGATCAAACCCTCGTAACTTCAGTTTAGGCTACTACAGTAGGCTAACCCTAACCCAATGAAATGGTCATGTAACTTGCATGAAGGGCATAGATATCGAAATTAATCAGTCCATTAAGCACATGTTATTCACTCACATGCACATTATGTTGTCTTGTCATCAGTGCACAGCATCCTGTGCCCCACGGTTGGGTAGATTTATAAACTCAAAGCTCACTTATCAGCGTAGCATAATGTTACATTTTGGGGGCTAATGAACGCAACGTAACGTAATGATAACCTGGATTTCATTTCAGTGTGACCACTTAGAGACTGTTACAGTAAGAGTAGTTGTTTAAATTCATGTAGGCTACAAGCAGGTTTAGTGGACAACAAACACTGCTCTCTCTTCTCCAGTTAAGGAAAAGTACCTTTGCATCAGCAGCGCGGGAGGCGGGACAGACAGCAGACCAACGAACCAGCGAGGTGAATCATTGCTCGCTTTGTGATCGGCAGCCACAACATAATGAGGGCGTTTGTACATGCAAATGCAGTGGATTGAAACACGTAAATTAAAAGCTGTTAATGAAGTTGAAAAAGGAGTCGGCCAAAAATGATTTAGAAGCCGGCTATTTGGCGGACGACACTGCCCCTAGTGAAAAACTCTGCCGCGTAAAGGAAGCGATTGCGGGAAGGTAGTCCCCCAGTCTGACAACCTTTGACTCAATCCGCCTCGTGGTAGCCACACACCACTCCTACATCTTCCTCGTGGGAGCAGTTGTGCTTTCCCAATTTTGCTCGTTTGCACTCCAGTAACGTCCTCTCTGTGCCCTCACACTCCACGTCATCCAGCAGGATACTGAGGCCGCTTCCTGCGCCCAGCTCTGCCCGCTTAGCCACCAGCAGGGCGACAGGGAAACCTAGCTGACGGCACACCACTGCTGCTGCTTTAGTGTTAAACAGGTCATCACATACAGTGCCCCACTCCCCTCGCACAAAAATCTCCACCCGCCCGCGGTCCGACAGCTTCTCTGAGCTGACAAGTCGCACCGAGCCAGCCCGAGACTTCCGGCGCCGCTGCTTCCCTGGCTTGGAGCCCCTGCCCCTCTTGTGGACCTGGTTACCTGTTAATGGGTCCATCTTGTCACCTTGACCATTCTGGAGCTTCTCCTGGGCCTTGGGCAGGGTGAAGTTAGGCTTCTGTGTCTTAGAAGTGGGCTTAGGTGCTGGTGTCCAGTACATGGGCCTGGGTGTGGTCTGAGGTCGTTTGGTGGTAACCCCCAACAGTAAGGGTTTGACTGTGGTGGGTGGTAGGCGGGTCATGGGTTGTACAGTGGGAGGAGAGGGCCTCCTGCCTCCTGTTGTGTAGAGGGCCTTGGGCTTCGGGGTAACAGTGGGCCTGGTGTAGGATGGGGAGGTTTTACGCCGTGGAGGAGTGGTGGCATAACCTGGCCTGGCTGTCGTAGCCTGCCTCCATGAAGTGGTCAGGGCAGGTTTAGTGGTGCCGACCGGCCTCCGTAGCAGTCGGACTGAGGTAGGATTGAAGGATGTTGTTGCAGGTCTAACTGTGGCCCTTGTGGTTGGGCTCGGAGATCTGCGAGTAGGTCGTGTTATAGCGTGTGTTGTTTTCAGAGTAGTGCGGAGTGTGGTAGCTGTTGTCCTTGCCGTGGTTGGCACAGCAGTGGTGGTGGTTGGTTTCTTGTTGATCACAAACTCTGTAGAGAGGAAGGAAGTTAGTCAGAATATCCTTGTAACTGACCAAGATGAGCCTGCATTGGTGCTATGACTCAAAATGCCTGCAAGCATAAAGCAATGTGTTTTTGTTTGTGGTGTCACTTACCCTCCTTTGGGTGGAAGTGAATCAGCTTGCCCTTTATCTTGACAAGAGTGGGCTTGAAGCTGCATTTGCCTGGGGGAGCTCTCCTAGATGGTGATAGAAATTCATGAAACAATCCAGAGCTGCCTGTATGACACATGCTTCATAAAGCCTAATTTGCTCAAAATGGCACATCCTTCCATCCTTGGAATCTGACTTTAATCTAAAGTAACAGCTAGTTCCTATATTCCCCCCAGCAGTTGGTACATTGTTGCCCTTATTTCATACCTGGATGGATCCACTATCTTATAGACGACCCCTGCTCTGGCTGTGGCACTGGCAGCCCCCGTGGCCAAAAAGAACAGCTCTCCTAGGAAACAGAGACAAGATCTACAGTAAGGCCAGTAAAGCTGCATTATGCAGCACTTCCACAGTTGAATGAAGACAGTTTATTTTTAACCCCTTTCAACCCAAATTATCTTTGAAGTCAGGCATAGCAGTTTGCTTTTGAGACTGAACGTAAGCTAAATTGAGGCGTTAAAAAAACCTGTTACATGCTCTTAGTGCAGGCAAGCCATTTTGGTGAGTGAGTTTATGAGTATACCCTAATGGCATTTTCATGTAAGGATCTTTCCCCCAAAAAACAAAAACACCAAGGTGTTGTCAAGGTTACCTGCCTCGTCTTCAGCAAAGGAGATTATGTACTTGTAATAGCTGTTGATGAGTTTGGGGAATCGACATGTCTGGTCTCTACCCATGCAGATCTCCTTGTACTCCCACTTCCCCGTGCTTTGGTTCTCTTTGAGTGACATCAGGCGCCTAGGTAAACACAGAGTCAATTAGAAAAAGATGTCGACGTTGTGTCTCTGAAAGCTGTTTTGAGGGTGGCAAATTGTAATGACATTCAGTTCTTGTACTTGTATATTTTTGAGAAATGTAATAGAAATTATGTTTATATTTCTTTAATAAGAGTTGTGTCATTATGTCTAGGCATAACACTCAACAAAACAAATTCAGTATGTTGCAATACAGTATATACAGTAGTATGTACAGTCTCATTGACTCATTTATGTTTGATACAGTAAATATGTTATTTAAAAACACACACCCACTCATGAAATCTCCAAATATGTAGAGTCCATTCAAATTGGGCATTTGGCAGCCGCGATATATGTAGCCTCCAGTGACTGACTTGCCCAGTTTGTGGGGGTATGCAAAAATAGGCAGGATGTCATCTGAGGAGACAAAACACAACATTTTCTTCACATCCATTGTACACTGGACACTAAGCTGGCAAGAGTTTAACACCAGCAATATGAGGGAGGGATTAGGAAGAAAAGGCAAACACACATAGAACCCATGTGCTCATAGAGGATAGATAATTGTGGAGTTGTATACATGGGGGAGTAGTAGTAGTAAAACATGGGGGATAATCTACAGTTGGCATAAATGTAAAACAATTTAAGTCAACTCATGTTGATGTCACCAAGTTGAGACTTGAGTCACTCCACAAGTTGAAACACCCCCACCTGTGCCATCAAATTGCTAGCTTTTTGGTGGCGTGGTGGTTGCGGGTAAACATCAGGTATTTTGTTGACGATCACATGTGTTGGCAATACAGAGGACGCAGGTTTCGAGACTCGGGTGAGCTCGGAGTGCAAGAAAGCAGTACTGTTTGCGGTAACGTGACGCCTGTTATATTGACTTAAGACAAAAAAATGACTCAAACCTTTTATGTGAGTTGACAACGACCAGAATGTCATCACCAAGTGACAACTGATACTTCACAGGGATTCATCTCTCCAGCACTACCAAACCCCGCTGGAGGAGGTGCACTCACCCAGAGAGGAGTTACGGCACATCTTGTTGTCATAGCAAGAGAATCCTTCCTTGGCTCTCCACCCATAGTTGCCCCCCTTATCGATGATGTCCACCTCTTCAAACTTGTTCTGCCCCACGTCCCCGCAAAACATACGACCACGCCCTCGCCTTGTGATGGGGTCCCCCCGGTCGATGGAGCAGCGCCACATGTTACGCACTCCGTAGGCATAGATCTCAGGCAGGGACCCTTTCTCCCCCAGGAAGGGGTTATCTGATGGGATGCTGTAGGCGGTGCCGTCATCGTTGTTGTCCACATCAACGCGCAGCACCTTGCCCAGCAGAGTGGACCTACATGCATGGGATAGGGGAGGAAGAAAATAATAGTCGTTTTATTGCAATGATTTCCTTCAGAGTAGGCATGATACAATACAATGCAATGTATTTCAGTCTCCCCTTCCCTCCCCTCTTACACAGACCAGTATTTGGCCCGCAGTGTCTTGTGTAAATATTAGCCTTGGCATGGCCCAGAGCCCTCACATCCCTGGCCTCCCTGTCATTGGCTTTCAAGGAACCCTTTGCTTATCTCTCTTCCGCTGGAATGAGCTGAAAGGGATGTTTCCACCAAATACAATTCCATTCCTCCAACAATAATTTCTATAACTACTTGTACTGGATGTCGGCCTCTTCTGAGACAACCCATGACAGGGTTCTGCCTGCTCTTGGGATTGCTGTATAGGCCTACATGATATGAATGTACTGTATGTGAGGATTTAGACAACGGGTTGATCAAATCAAGCATTGTGATTGGCCGAGAAGCATTCCAGCCGTTCCGATATCCACAATATCAGCATGGCTAACTCATCACTTTCACTTGCAAAATGTATACATACTGCACGCAATAAACAGTCTCACTAGGATATTGTAGCTTTTTTAAAACTTGCTGGACCAATGCACCAATGGAAGGATTCTGACAATAATGGATAATTCATGGCTGTTTTGTCATCCTTATTCTGCTACACTCCTCAACTGAACTGGCTAGCTAGCTTTTATAAGCCAGCCAGGTAAAGATTTGTTTACTGGGTTGCCATGCCAATGATATTAGACCATGCATCCACGATATAGCACACCCTCTCTTGTGTTATTGCTTAGTATCATTAAAAGTATATAAGAACTGTACAGTATAAACCATGGGACTATATACTGTCGTATGTTTGGGCATATTCCGATTTTTTATGTCTATGTACAACCCGTTCATAGTATGTTTTAGCGTTCAGAGACCTTTTGCACATAGCAAACAGCTATTGTGGATCTACATTACTTTAACATCATGGCCATATTGGTGCAATGGGAGCAATGAATAGAAAGCTGAAAGAGCATTCTGAACAGAATGGTATTGGCAAATATTCTACCTCTGCTCATGTAGGAAAGAAAAATGTCCCTTTCAACTTCGACACTGCACAAGACTGTGGCTTTTATCACATGGCATGAAAGTGCCAGACAAACATTCTCCATAAATATTACACTTGGCCTGTCACTGCAGGTCCAACCTGGCCACTGACCAGCATGCTGTGAGGGTGGCACTTACAACCTCACTGGCACCATACGGGCACTCGGCCGTGGAGCAAAACAACAATACGTTCTTATCCCCAGACTGCCAAAAATATGAGATGTGTTTCCCAAATAAGGACTGATTTGGTCACAATATCAGTGTGTCTACAATGCTGCCATTCCACCTACATTAAACCGTAACAGCAGGTCATTTTCACCAAAATATTTTGGTCCGCTCTGAGCTGTTTCTGAATGGCCCTGCATGTGCCACTCTCTGTCTATTCTGGGCACTGCCAAACCCTGCCCTGCCAGGAGAGAAAGCTAGAGAAACCTCCAGTGCCAAGGCTAATATTTTGAGCAACTGTACAGTCTCTGTCTGCATGAATGTACACATAGCGTGGAGCTGAATGTTTGTCATGCTGTGCTAGCTCAAATGCTCAAGGGCTGAAGTCATACATGGCGATTCATCCACAAAGTGTTAGATACGCCATTGGTTAGAAAGGTCATGGTCTGAAATGTGTGTCAGGAATAGCTCTTGGGTGCTAGTTGGATTTCCTATTCTGTGTTGCATTTGAATTTGCCTGTAGACTGGTTACTGGTTATAGATTTTGGTAACACTTTCCGATAATTACTTTAACAAACTGTTGCACTTCTTTCATAAATTATTTACTAATACAAACACATGTTAACAAGGTTTACTACTGGATACTCATGTAGTTGTCAGAATGAACCAATGAAATGCAATAAAAATTAGATTTTCAGGTGGGAACAAGAATGTTATTGACATTTGTGCATGTGAAGCTTTTTTAATTTAGGGGAGAACATTCCTTGCACTTCTGTTGTGACTTCCACTGAAGGACATGTCTAATCATCTTCTTCCATCCTCCCATCATAAACAGGTGTCCAGAGATCAAGAATGGTTTGTTGTCATCATTCTTACACTGTTTGGGATGCTCTGGCCCCATGCTACTGTCAGGTAAAATGGTGTGATATCTGAATAATTCAACGGTTGCTTCTGCATTAGTCAGTGGTGAGGGACCCTGGTGGACTGCATTAATGTGCCACATAAATGTGCCATTACAGGATATTAGAGGGCAATGTGTAATTTTGGCGAAACTTGGGTGAATGATGCGTCTTGCCATACAGAGATTGTTAGGAGTTTCGAGGTGACGCCGATTTATCTTGTGATGGTGCGGCTAAAGTGACAGGTTGTTATCATTAAAAACATCATAATAGGGTGCAAAGAGGAGAGCTCATCTCAGACCGCACCTTTTGGCCAATTGACTGTTTTTAAATAATGCTGTAAAATACTTGGAAATGATTGAAACTTTTTTGTCGTACATCTGAATAGCTGTCACCAATTCACTACTTCATTCATAGGGGACAACATGTTTACTGTACACTTGTTTTTATTTGAGCTATTTTAGGAGAGCCACAGCAAAGGGATGTAGACTTCTGCAACTAGTCTTCAGTATTTTATTTTTTTTATTAATGATTGACGTTTTTCAGATGTTTCCTTTCAGTTTCCTTTCAGTAGGCTGTGTCAATCAGTGGGAACATTTTTTTATTTCGATTCCAGGGTCTAGTGTGAACAGGGGGTGTAGACTGTCTATAGGCACTGTATATATTACACATTAATTCATGATTTTCAACATGATATGGTCATATGGCCAATCAGGTACCGTAATTTCCGGACTATAAACCGCTACTTTTTTTCCCACGCTTTGAACCTCGCGGCTTAAACAATGACGCGGCTAATTTATGGATTTTTCCCGCTTTCACGAGCTTCATGCCGCCAAAAAACTGAGCAAAAAACACATGTGACGGTGCTCAGTTTTTTGGCGGCATGAAGCTTTCATTAGACCAATGAAATTGCCGAACGGGTCAAGGTGAAACAATGTAACTGTTTAGATTAAATCGAGCGCGCTCAAACTTCCCATCATTCTGATTACAGTAGTCATTTTGAAAGCCAAAACAATCGCCACCGCAATGAAGTTTGAGGATTTTAGAGGTGGACCATCGTGGTGTCTCAGATTTATGAGACGTAAAGGCCTGTCCATCAGGGTACGGACGAGTCTGTGTCAGCAGTTCCCTCCCGACTACGAGGAAAAAGTTTCAAACTTCCGCAAATTCACTGATGCAAAGATAGCGGAGCATTCCATCGGCCCGCACGACATCATAAATATGGATGAGGTCGGTAGGCTTGGTAGGCTACTGTTTACCGCTAATTTTTTATTTTTGTTACAAGCCGTGTTTCGTTAAAGCCTATTTATTTTTGTTACAAGCCGTGTTTCGTTAAAGCCTATTTATTTTTGTTACAAGCCGTGTTTCGTTAAAGCCTGTGTAAAGTTCATTTGTTTCAATGTACCGGTAGGCACCTGCGGCTTATAGACATGTGCGGCTTATTTATGTTCAAAATAATATTTTTTTTTAAATTCAGTGGGTGCGGCTTATATTCAGGTGCGCTTAATAGTCCGGAAATTACGGTAATAGAAAACACGTCAGTGGAACATGTCAGTGAAATGAGTGGTTTAATCATGCTAATACACCAATTCATCACCCACAATAAAGTACTCGTTGAGTGTAGATATTCCCCAGGGAATCAAGGGAATCATATGAGAAGGTCAGACGCTGTGAGGGTTGAGTAATACAGTTTACTACAGGAATGTGTAGATTTACTTACTTATTCTGGGAGTTTCCAAATTTGCCAAATGGGTCCCCTGCTCTTCCCCCATCACCAATAAAGATGTAGAGATAGCCATCATGCCCAAAGAGAAGCTGACCCCCATTGTGGTTGGAAGCTGGTTCCACGACTTCCAAAATAGTTCTAAAAGAAGAAAAATAATGATGACCTAACATCGTCCACTAACTAAAGTTGCACTAGCAAATGTGGATTTAGATTTTATTCAGACATTACTGTATGGTAATCATACTGCTATGATATAGATCAACCGATTCAGTTAGACAGTCCTTAGTTTTAGCATAATAGGCTTTAGCAAAATAAGCTGATGCTCATGTACATGGCGATATTTTTTCTAAATATGCCCCTGATGGTGGATACTGCTACATTCGCTCTATTCCAACTGTTTATGTTTTGCAGTATGTTTTGATTGTGCTACAATGCAGCGTAACTTTTTGCACCAGAACTGGTACCATCAGAGTTGGGGCGAATTCCTCCATCATTTCCTTCAATTCAGGAAGTGTTTTGAAACTCCAATTCAAATTCCAACGTAAAGAACACACACAGTTGAGTTGCTGACTGTTTCAAACATTATACTCAGATACCCAGATTTTGTAAATATATTGAAAAAACATCGAAAATTAATGCTGTTTTTTTTCAATTACCCAATTAAATTTATGTTCGCTATTGATGTAATTGAAAATGAAAAATGAAGTCCTAACCCTGGTAACCTTAACCATACCTTTCTGAGGAGTGGTCCAGCTGGTTCATATCATCATGGGACAGCACAAACTCGCTGACCCGGATTCTCTCCTCCCTTTTCACTGACACAGAGTAGTAAACGTAGGCCTTCCGCACCGTGGTGAAGCGTGGGTGGAGCGCTATGCACAGGAAGCCCCGCTCATCACCTGCCCAAGGTGAAGTCAGCACTGCCTGGGTCAGGTTGAGGAAGGGCCGGTCCACGCGGGACCCATTGGCCAGGTATGTCCACACGTAGCCTAGCTGCTCCGCCACAAAGAAGCGGTGCGTCCCGTCATCGGCGTGGACCATGGCGACGGGGTTTCGTAGGCCGTTGGCCACCTCCTGCAGACACAGATGTAGGCATCCCTCGGGGTCCGCCCGAACGTCTCCTAGGTTAGCATTGAGCTCGGTGTTTGATAATACGTTGGGGTAGCAGTATTCCTGGTCTTTGAGCTCCAGAAAGGAACAGAATTTATTGCGATCCTCCTCTATACCCACGGTGGCGTTGTTGTCTATTATTAGACTGAGGGTGTAGCGGCACTGGTTCCAGAACTCTGAGCAGTAGTCACCACACAGGCCTGGTAGCTCCCTCATGGGTGTGTTGGCATCCTCAGCATCGTACAGGTGGGCAGAATAGGGAGAGCACTCCTGCATGGAAAAGGAGACCTGAATATGAATGTGATAGAGCAATTGGTTCACAGACTAGTGTATTTTCTCTGGTCTGTAAGCCCACTGAGCCAAAGCCTAGGGAACTTGTGGTATTGGGACAAGACTTAAAGCGTCATGAAGTTGTGTAGCTACTTTTATGAGGTACTCTGAGGTAAGCTTCAAAACAAATGTGAGCATGTCCTCATCTCCTCCCAGCACTCACCAGCTGGTAATGGCTATTTTGGCTATAAATACTGCATGCTTAAATGCTTCTTGGAAGGTCCAATCCCTTATTATGTTGAAACCACTTAATCCACACCCATTATGAAGCTGGTGAACCATTGGGACAGTGGCCCAAAACATAGAAACCACCATCACACAATTGGTACTGAGCGAGACAAAGCTGTTTCAAAGACTAGGATTACTGACGTAAGCAGTCTGAGGCAAATTAGGTTCTGCTGAGTAATTTTTCATTTCTTCCCATCCAAAGCCAGGGTATGCTTTCTCAAAGGTGCTGTCAAACATTGTTTAGTAATTCAACATCAAAGGGAACATCAGTGGCTAAGATTGAGTTGAAATCTGTTGCAGACCGTAAATTGCTGGGTGGGATTATGTAATCACATGATTACCACTGATGTCAATGAGAACAGGGCCATCTTGAGGTGGTATGCACAGCAACGGCATATGTCTGAGGTAATAAAACTGGTAAAGGTAAAACCCTTGGCTTAACTACCCATGGCTGTTTTAAATTTATTGACTCTTTTTCTGTGAATAAGCAAAAGGGTAACAGACTTGCTAACCTCGTCCCCAGGGTATTGCGCACAGCACATATAAGCCTGGAATAACAACTACTCAAACTTGGCTTTAGGGGGGATGAATTTCCTGAATATTTGGCATCATTTGGTTTCAGTGAATCACATGACTGCAAGGCATGGCTCTGAAAATGTTTTTTTGCACAAGCACTGGGGAAACGTGCTGTGGGAGATGATTGATGTGAGGTAAAGCCAATGGCTATGCGTCTGGAGTTTTTTCAAATCGTTTTATTGGGTTTACAAAGGCCAAGTTTTAAGCATTTGGCCCATAATACCGTCCGAGCATATTGGGCAGAAGTGTATGGGAACGAGATTACAAACTGTTACGAAGCCACCTGTTAACGCTACACTCACCTAATCCAGAGGGCTAAGACTGCCTAGTGGTTCGGTAAACTAGCCTACATACAGTTGTGGTCAGAAGTTTACACTTGTAAAGAACATGTATGTCATGGCAGTCTTGAGTTTCCAATCATTTCTACAACTCTTATTTTTCTGTGATGGATTGATTGGAGCACATACTTCTTTGTCACAAAAAACATTCATGAAGTTTGGTTCTTTTATTAATTTATTATGGGTCTTCTGGAAAATTATTTATTTATTTATTTTAACAGGAGAGAAACTTTTACAGGGGGGTAGTGGGGATGAAGAGGTCTTTAGGAGGGATTCCTAACTAAACTTGCTGGCTCTGAATTTAAAAAATAATCTGAATCACAAGAGCAAATGACCAGCAGATAGGCCACCTTGGGTGAGTGATGTCTTCCTTTAGGATTATCAAGATTTGGCTCATATTGAGGGTGTGCATTTGTTCCATACTGCACATCTAGTGTTCACTGAAGCAATATAGGATTGATGTACGCCAAGCAGCTTATTTGGTTCAATTATGATGTGAAAGAATACAGAAGACAATACTTCAGTATGTAATGTATGCATAGATAGGATAGGAAAGGATATCAATCTCTGAATGTGATGTAATTTGGATATGCCATTGAGCTGTATTGAACAGTATGCCTACACACATTTATTGGTGTCTGAAAATGATTCCTCCTCCTCTGTATAAGCATCTCAAATTATATACTTTCTTTTCTAAGCCACCTCTCAAAATCATTTCATTATTCTATGCAGCCAATTCGTCCCCTATAATTTGAGGGAGCAGAAATAGGGTTAATTTCTCTTTTGTTTTTTTCGTCCCCTGATAATGCCTTCACCTTGGGCCAACTATCAAGTTTTGCTTACATTGCACATGGAGAGAATGTAATCTACTGTGAGGCTGGAACCAATACCTCTGACAGCTACAATCTGTGAAGCTTCCTCCTCATGGCTTTAGTTAATGGGGATGGCTACCAGATGTTAGGTTACAAAATGCATTTTGATACATTTAGTATAGAAACAGCTGACACACACACACACACACACACACACACACACACACACACACACACACACAATGAAAGAAAGGCAAGCACTAAAACAAGCACAAAGAGTAGGGAGAGGTGGTACATGTAGGGTTAAATCTGTGTGTTTCTTGGTTTCTGCTGTGAGTCAGTAAAGTCAACATAAATACCCTCAAAGAAACCTCTAAAACGATCCTCCGTCCAGAAGGAGTGGGCAGTAAAATGAGAGAGTGCGTGTCCACCACATCTAGGACAGCCCTTCTGAGTTCCACGTTGCCACTATCACTGTAAATATGGAGCTTCTCGGCTTGGATCATCTCTCGCTCTCTCTCTCTCTCTCTCTCTCTTTCTCTCCCTCTCTCCTCACCTCCCTCTCTTTCTCTCTCCCTCCTCGGGAAATATGATATATCCTGTTCGGTGGCCAGAGAGGAAATCAATGCTTGGCCGGTCAGTGGGCCCTCTGACAGATCATAAGCAGCCCCCTGTATCTATGATAACTGTCCCAACAAAGACCATCATTGACTATGAGTTTACCCTGGCTAAGTGGCCATGGGCATCAAGTCTCCCCAGGGCTGACCGCACGCCAAGGGCCTCTCTACCTCAGCATGGCGGACCGAGGAGCTGAGCACCACGGTTACCTTCCAGTGAATTCATAACCAAATAGAGCTGAGGACACACACGGACCGGTCCTCGCATGGTCTGCGATTCTCATCATTGGAGGGATTATTTTTTTAATTTTTTTTTTACATTGACAGCATGGTAGTGATGTTGTGGTATTGTGGTCTAGGCTTCCAAATTCACCATTGGTACAGTGATAAGTGTAATTTGTTCCAGTCTGCAACATGCATGTTTTGAAAAGACAACTCAGGATGTAATTATCATGAAGTTCACTTCATGATAATTGATAGTCATGAAAAAGATCAGTAATGAAGGGGGTTGTCACTGTGTGGAAATCAAAACAAGGTGAACTTTATATAAAACGGTATAACTGTATATACCAGCAGCAGTTTCGGTTCATAATCAATATTAAGACGGGTTGGCCACGAGTGATATCAATACTTGAATAAACACTCTATCCTGATAAAGTAGCCTCATCTTTGTACAACATTTTCAAATATATAGGAAATACTTTAAGGTATTGAAAACATGGGAATATATGCACATACAGTAAATCCTGTGTCTACTCAGACACTAACTTTATCACCGGTTCAGATCTACATTCAGTACATTGTCTCAGACACAGTAGGTAGATGACAGCCACCACCATACTAACTCTAGTGACTGACTATAACTCCAGTTTACCTGACAGAGGATGCTGCGAATGTATTTTCCACAGGTGACATAACCCGAGTAGTCAAAGTAGTCCATGATGTTGTAGAAGTGCTGAGAGATCTTTTCGTCCTTCTCCAGGTCGCAGCAACCAAACTTGGCGTACTCCTTACAGAACCCCAGTGGCTCCCGGGGCTGGAAAGGCGGTTTGTAGTCCAGACACTGTGGATGGGAGTCCCCCTGCCAGAGTTTGAGGACCAACAGCAGGACCAACCCAAGCCATCGAGATGGCAGCTGCATAGCCTCCAGACTTTGTATATGTAGATCCCTTCTCATTGCACTTGCAGTTCACCCCACCACCTCTAGGGCTCAGTTACGGAGAGAGTGATTCAGATGTCCAAAAGGTCTGTGTGGTGGTGTGGTGATCCTGGCCCCTAGATCCAGCACTGCTTTGACTAGAGAGAGTGTTCCTGTGCTTGCGCTGGACATGTGCTTGATCGGCAGCGCAACAAAAACCATACGTGCTGCAGCCGGAGAGCAAGAGGCCCTTTCATTCAGCTACAACGCTGCTTTCCACTAAGTTCCAGCTCTACTCCCTCCCTCCCTCTCGCTCACTCTCTCTCTCTCTCTCTGCACCCTCCCCCTTACTCTCCCTCTGTCCTCCCCACACACAGACACATACATTCCTTCACATTGCAGCCTGTCTATATCACCCTGCTGTAGCTAGCAAGCTACCCTCCCCCCTCTACATTCTCCGGCTTTTCTCCCTCTTTTTCCCCACTCACCTCTCCAGCCTACTCAGACAGAGAGGTGTGTGGTCAAATGAGTCAGGACGTGTGCTGGAAGAGGAGTGCAATGGATTCCCAGCTTGTTTCATATCTGAATATACAATGTTAATGATGCTCTATGCATTTATGATATACAGTTATCAAGCATTTTCTATAGGTTACTACTGTCATGAGTGACCATCTTTTTTATGAACCCCTTATAGATGAAACAAAGTAAATCTACCAATGCGCATCAATTGCAAAAGCATGACTGAGGAAAATCGCAATCAACTGAACTGAGGCCTATTAAAAAAGAAATGAGCGGTGCTTGCTCCTGAATGGTCTGTGTCCCAGATGGTACACAAATGACATCTGTCTCTCATTTGGAGCCACCCCCATGAAGTGAGCTGCCTTGGACACCACATGCTTAGCTTGAATCTGACACATTAACTGCACTGCATCTTCATTTGTCTGGAAGCAACATGATATACAGTATACTGTAAATAAACATTTTTAATTTCAATGTTTTTCTTTTAATGTTTAGTGAATTCATAATTTGGATTGGGGTGAGGTAGTTTTATAAACCCATGTTGGGTTTTCTAACCTCACTTGCTCATACCTTGGGCCAATTCCAACCAAATGATCTGACTTGCCGATTAGTTCAGTGCTTACATGTAGTTAGTTAATCCAGGGAGGCAAGAGATCGCGGGCCGAACAACAGGTGATGACCATCAGCTGCATGTGCTCACGTCCGATGCTCACGTCCGAGGTATCCACCTCCACAATGAACTGCCGCCAGAGATCCGGGAGAGTGAGAATGGGTGCCGAGGTGAAACTCTCCCTCTACCTCCGTAAGCCTGGTCCGGCTGGGGAGACAATTGGAACCTGACAGACGAGGAGGTGAGGGCATGCAATGGAGTGGCAACAGTGCTAAAAGCCCAAAAGCCCAAAAGCCCAAAAACCGCTGTACCAGCTTGCGACTGGTAGGCAAGGGCCACTCGGCAACCGCACTAATCTTGGCAGGGTTCTGAATGCTGTCTCTTGAAATTATGAAACCCAGGAGAGCCACCGTAGAGGCATGTAATTCACACTTCTCTGCTTTTACGAACAGTTGTTTGTCGAGGAGACGCTGGAGAACTTGTTGTCAGGGGAGAAGATGAGGATATCATCCAGGTAAACAATAACTAACTTATTCAACATGTCCAGGAGAGCATCATTCACAAGAGCCTGAAAAACAGCTGGAGCATTAGTCAGTCCAAACGGCATAATCAGGTACTCATAGTGACCACTAGGAGTATTGAAAGCCGTTTTCCATTCATCCCCCTCCCTTATCCTAACCAAATGATAGGCATTACAGAGATCAAGCTTCGTGACCTGTGTGTTTCAAATGGAGGTGGGGACTCTAACTCTTTGTAAACAAGAGCACTGGCAAAAGAGGAGGGTCATCACAAGTGACTGTTAAGGGGGCTATGGACTTGCTGCCAACATCCTGTCCTCCCATCCTCCAGGTGCTTTTAGAGGCAATTCTGTTTGAAGCAGGGCAGCCGTGAGCCTGAGTGAAGAATGGCTTACTGTGAGTTCATATGCAGGCCTTCTGGGAGTCTTTACAACTCTTCATGTGAAGCCAAGAAAGAGACATCATTGAGATGTACCCATGGCCATGGCTCCTCCTTGGAAACGGTATCAAAGGGAACTTTTCCACAGATTTGTATTTATTTTATTGACTGATTTGAACACACACATTAACAAAAAGGAAAGACAAAATGAAGAAATAAAGGCATTGTGTGTTTTGTTGAGACTGGGTGTGTGTATACTTTTTCTTTCGTTTAGCACTTCTAGGGATGCCTTTTCGACACAGGGTTTCTTAACATCGCCTGCACAATGCCTTTATTTCTTCATTTTGTCTTTCCTTTTTGTGGAAAAAAGTATTTTACTCTGTACATAGATGCAGTTCACTATTCAAATAGACAGAACGAGTTTAGAAAATCATTTGCACATAATTGATTTAGTATGAAGAGATTATGTGGGATTTCTAAATGCTTCCTGTATTCTGTGCAGAAAACCTATTAAAATATGGTCACTTAGCCAAGTGATATAAACCTTTGATTGCTAACGTGGTTCATCAAAGCAGCCTGATTGCAATCCTTTAGCTTTAAGTTATTGGGTCATGTTTTAAATCAAGTTACACTTATATGCTCTTATGTGTAATAACACTCTAATTAGTGGAGTGGCTACAGGCCACATTTTGAAGATAAAACCACCAAATTTTACACAGAGCAAGGGCAGGTCTTAAGGAGCATTTTATAGCTATAAGGCCATCACAGATTTGCTCTTATACACCCCTGGCAGCCATTTTAAAAATGGCCACTAATATCGCTTTGGGACTAAGACCAAGCTCATTTTGAATGGCCATATCTGAATAAATGATTGGTGCAGTAAGACCAAAGATGGTTAGAAATGTTCATAGGAGTGTAGAGAACACAACAATATGACAAAAGCGTGCCAGGTATGTTTGTCTGTTCTCCAGTATCTACTGATTAAAATGATATGCAACATGAATATCTCTCCCTCTGCATTTCACTCTGAGATGCAGGGTATTATATTATTATTATTATTATTATTATTATTATTATTATTATTATTATTATTATTATTATATGCACACTGTTGAAATAGGAATTTGCCAGGTTAGCGCCCATAAACCAGAATTCCTCTGAAGCATCAGGTGGATTTGTACAGCCAGTGATGTTTTCCATGTGATTCACCCCAGTTGCTACCTGGGAAGAAAAAAAGAATAGGGCACAAATGGCCCTGAAAAAAAGCATAGTATATAAGCTTGGTACTGACAGTAATTGATTATCATTTTAATTTTATTTATTTGAGTGATAGAAAAGCCACAACTTAATGTGTATAATACTCTAATTTTAGTCATATCTATTGTCAAAGTGCATTATCTCTGGGAGACCACTGGAGAGTGGTTGTGCCAGAACGAATAAGATTGATTTCAGTTTTGAACTAGAGCCGCCATCCCTGTCATAATACCGATTCTAACGAGAGAACCTTTCTGAATAACAATAAGTCATCTGTTCATGATTAACTGATGAGACATGAACAAATGGATTTAGGGTAAAGCATCCCTTTAAGTAATCCTGATGGGTGTGTAACACAATTGAAAGCTTTTTGATAGTATACTTACACATTCGAACAAGACATAGCTGACAGGACATCATTTTCACATTCGTATTAATTTAATAGATTATACAGGATGGTAAATCATGAAGATAATAGATGACAACTAAGCCACTAAAACATTGGAGAAATGTAGATGATTGATCAAAAGTTTCACCATAACAAAATAATATTCCTCCTGTATGAGTGAAAATTGGTTCTAGTCCATTCATTTGGCATTGTACAGTGGGCTGTATGAGTCATTGATAGATTCTACGTGAGATACATAGAAATACATTTCATGTGAACCTATGTTGGATGTAGGCCTATTGTAAATCCTACAGTAATCTCTCAAGCTTAAAATCGGTCTCATTGCTATGACGCATTAAATCAAGATCGCATCATTTGGTCCTCAACGGAGCTTGCAGGATTTTAGGCTTACAAAAACAAGGGATGAAGTTAATACGATACATGCAAACTGGCTAAGTAAGTTTAGTATTGCTAAATCAAAAACCACAGTAGAAGTAGAAATGACAATACAGTGATCATGGTTGTTAGTCTCTCACCTGTTGCTCTGAAGTATTTTCCATATACAATATTGTGGGCTCCAATTTGCGAAAAAAGCTAAAAGCTAAAAACTAATTAGAAAAGTCGGCCATTTCTACCGTAAAACACAATGAGACATCCAATGAGAGTTTGAATATTGCAAATCATGTTTGCATGATGTACAATGCATTTTCAGTTTGGTCTATTTACTAAACCTCTGGTTGAATTATCACAGTTTTCTCAACAACATTGTTAAATACAATGTACAATCAAAATCATGCTGTAGAGTATTCTCAGCTGTAGGCATATTGTGCTCAGTTCAGCACTATTTGCTCAAGGGAATTGGAGACCTGTATCATCACAATGAGGATGCACACAAGGCTTGGATGCTACTGTAAATGAGAAGTGTTTAAACGGTATAGCTAGTGTTGTATGCTTTACTCAATTATACAGATATTGTGCACATATCCACTGCAGACCTGGATCGAAATTAAATCTTGAGCATTTGCTTGAGTCTGCTTGGAGTGTCAGATGCTATGCACTTTATGGTAGGACTTTAGTTTAGTTGTGCCAGACAATCTAGCACGGAAAAGTATTTGAAATTATTGAATCCACTGTCAATAAAAGAGCCACATTTTAACAGTTATCGACAACTAGGCCTGCTGGTTCTTGTGATGCAGACAATGTTCTTGAAAATAATCTCACTATCTGTATTATCTTATTGCATAGCCATTCCCATTCTCTCTCTCTCTCTCCCTCATATATTTAATCAAGTACAGTTAAACTAAAACACGAACAATTTATTTGTACATATATAGCAAATCAACAAAAAATAAATGACAGTGTTGTTGAAATGAAAAACAAGTGCAGTGATGTGAATGATTGTGCAGTATTTTCTATAAAGCCTGGTGTCTGAAGATGGTAAATGTTCTTTTGACTAATTATGTACTTTATGTACATTACTCTCTGTGTTAATTCCAGATAGGCTTTTCTGTTCAATTGAACCTCACTGCGGTCATCCTGACACCTACAGGAAAGTATTAGCACTTACACCATTCTTACAGGATGCACAGAGAAGGAGGATCCACGTCATCATTTTAAAACATTTCCATCCATTCAGTGCAATGAATGTGTGTAGCGCTGTTGGAACACTTCATGTTTTGAATGTGGTTTAAACGTTGTTAATGTTCATCTCCGTGTTGAAGCACTGCGCTTTTCCCAGAACGCCAACCAAAAGTAACCCTAGATCGGATCCTGTTATTATTGGTCAAAGTCATAAAATGATGCATATTTTGACTCCTCCCACATCCTCCGTCTTCATCCATCCCTCTCAGCCCCATACGGTCCCTGTGGGTGACGGTTGCTTTCAAACTCAGTCTCTTACCCATAGTCACCCATAGTCTTGGCACTCCGGCTTTTCGGAGAACTACTTTAATGAGCATTTCTAGGGAGGTCTTGGAGTATTCCTGGGAGTCTGCGAAGATGAAACACAAAAACAACCACAGGGTAAAGGTTCAGTGAAGGAACATGAAGAAACAGAGAGTGTGTCTTGCAGCACTAAAGTCAAGAAGCATTGTCATATCTCTTGAGAAACAAACATGCAGTAGAAACCTGATGGGTAATGTAGTCATTTCAACTTTGTGAAACTTTTGGTCTTGCAGTTCCAAATATGTTTAGTCATTTAACAAGTTTGCTGTCCAAGCAAAATAGTATTGTATGGTACACAGAGTATACCAGGTAATGAAAGGCAGTTCAAAATACAACTGTTTGAGAGACACACATTTTATAGAAGAGACCCCAAAGGTGTGGTGACCTGAAAGTGGGGGTGGTTAACAATCCTGTCCACCATTCAAGTGGCAGATAGAAGTTTCATAGGCGTCACTGAGGCCCCTTATTATAAAGCGATACCCAAGAAGAAGAACCTATGAAGAATAGAGGACGGGTTAAGAATAAGTACAACTTCAAACAGTTATGGACATGATGAAGCAAACTCAACACGAGTGGTCACAGGACCCAATCAACACAAGTTAACGTTACGTTATATCTACTCTAAAATATATTTCATGGTTGATAATGCTTTGCTCATCCCTGTGTGACAGTCATCTTCCGTATGTGCGTGCCCACACTCGGTCAAAGGTCGATTGAAATCATATAGTACATGATATGTGAGATGTTAAACTCCAAGGTCTTGAAATATTTAAGGATACAATGTTTATGAATTATGGAGCGGGTGTGGGGTGGCTAATTTCCTCTACAATGTCTAGGGCTGTACTTCAGTGGGTTAGCATGTTTAAGTGCATGTGATTGACTGTGAGGCATTAGGCAGTAGTGTTTATTAATTAACAATTGCAAATTATAGCCATGAGGAGACTATTTGCAAGGAATTTGCACTGTATTGCGGGGTAGGAGGATGATGTACATGCAATTATAATTGTATACCATGATCTAAGGAAATATAGACATACAACACTACATGTGCAGCATTTTCAGACCTAGCACATAATCATAATATTGCATCATCATCATCATCTCGTCATAACATTTACAGACACAGTTTCTAACGAGAACCATATAGGGTTCTTCAGCGTTTATGGTTCTAGGTAGAACACCCCCTGTAAAGGGTTTTACCTAGAAACCTCTCTAACAGTGGCGTTTCCTGCCTGGAGGATTTACGAGGCAGATATTGAGAAGGAAACCTTGCTACGTGGGTTCGGGGCGATCATGCTATCTCACTTTCTGCACTTTGCCCCTTAACTCACCACGAGATTCAACCTGTGTGCATAAAACAGTGAATAAACCCAGCACTCAGAGTAACCTCTCTCACTTTCACTTGAAGCCTGTTCAAAGCCAATGCCATCAGCCCAGTCATGTTGATGCCACTCATTTCTACTTCAACTCAAACCATACTATCTCAGCTGTCACTACACAGATTGAGCATTGTGTCAAAAACACTGACAGTTGATTTGGCTCATTTGTGGGAAAGTAGTGTGTTTACTGAGGATGTACCCGACATGCAGGAATAATGAGATTCAAACAAATACAGAGGTACAAAGCAGTACAAAGTTAGTACTACATGCTGAATATCAACTTAATTTAAAAACCCTTTGCATTTAAAGAACCCTTGAAGAACTCAAGAAACCTTTGGAACCCTTTTTTCTAAGCGTGCAGGGTTCGTACAAAGTAGCATCTAGGCTGTGTTTTTTTTTTTTTTAAAAGCCTGTAACCCATTGAACAAGATCCTAATGCTCTTCTCATAAGAGCAACGTCATCCCTAGCAACAGACTACTTCCTGCTCGGACATAAAAGGCGTGTGGGTATGAGGTGCCACGCCGCAGGTCAGAGGCCAGTGCCAAGGCAGATGCCACGGTCTGGTGCTCTGCATGGATGGAGGGATAGATGGATAGATTAGGGGAGCGAGAAGAAGAGAACAGAGGGGAGAGGAGGTGGAGGGGTGATTGAACAGACTCCAGACCTCTCTGAGCCTGTGGTCCATGATTAAACAGACTCCAGACCCCTCTGAGCCTGCGGTCCATGATTAAACAGACTCCAGACCCCTCTGAGCCTGTGGTCCATGATTAAACAGACTCCAGACCCTTCTGAGCCTGCGGTCCATGATTAAACAAACTCCAGACCCCTCTGAGCCTGTGGTCCATGATTAAAGAGACCCCAGAGCCTGTGGAAGAGTGAAGTCAAACATAGTGAAATGCATCTCTTGGTGGAGGGACTGGGAGGGACTTCTATGGCCATATCTTGACCACTCAAAAGATCAGCCATGGGTTGGCTACTACCATTCTATTGTGTATTTAACAATGTTAGAATTGCAGTATGGATAAGTATAGCTTTGACATTTAAAGGCACAATCGTAAAACTGTTTTGGTCACATGAAATCTCAGGTCACATACATATTACCAACTTTTATCTTGACAACCGAAGTTATTAACAGTTGTCACTCCCATTCTTATTCTCTACATACACACATATCAAAGGGGATGACTGACTAGAAAACATGACTGCTAAATCAAACGTAAATTAAGTTAACTCGCTCACACTGTGTGCTGAAAGGCACAAGAGATGAACACCGATGCCACCGATTGAAGTAGGGGAGACCGGGGGCAAATGTAACCTTTTTTGCATTCAACTCTATTACTCAGAGACCACTCTACGTAGACCACTCTACCAGTCATTTATTGATATTAGAAACATACATTTGTCTACTAATCATTCATATCATTTATAGATTTCTTAAAAAAAGACACTTTGAACACAGTAATTGCTTTTAATCCCAAAAGTCTGATGTTACATTTGTCCCTGTGAGAGGGGGCAATTGTAACGGTAGGCAGGGGCAAACAAAACTGAGGATTATGTGGTCTAAAGAGATTAGCATTATATCATGAACCATACAGTCAACATTTAAGCCAAAATGTAAAGAATTAGGTACAAAAATCATGTAAAGAGACTGCATCTCTTTAATTAGACTTAATTGTTATAATCAAGAGAACTAGAGGTTTTGGTTAGAGGTCATGCTTATAACCCAGGTTCTCTGAAGGTGATGGGGGGAGAATCCTCACCTCGATGCCCCTCTTTCACGGTTCGTGAAGAAAAGGTTTGCTGAATTATGTGGAGCGTGTTTGTGAGTGCTTACTGTATATGCCTCGGCACCGGGTGGAGCTACCATTCAACAAACGCCCACAGCCTGTAAAGCACTTCAGTGAATAGGAACGTGAAGAATGTTGGTCCCATAGTGAGTGGTCTCCCTCATCTCCCTCAGAGAACCTGGGTTATAACCATAACCTCTACTTATAATTAGCAAATATGGAAATATTTATATGGGTCATGTAGTGTTGAGCCAGTCTCTCAGGGCTACATAATTAAAGAGATGCAGTCTCTTTACAGGTTTCTTGTCGCTAATTCTCTTAAATGTTGACTGTATGGTTCATGATATAATGTTAATTTCTTATCTCTTTAGACCACATAATCCTCAGTTTTGTTTGTTTTGTTTGTAAGGGTTAGTAAGTATTTGGACAGTGAAGGATTTTTTTTCTTCTTTTGGCTCTATAGTCCAAATAATAAATTAATTTATAAATAAACATATAGTTATTTGAGGGGTTTTGTATAAATATTGGTTTCACCATTAAGAAACCTATTTTTGTGCATTTGTGCAGGCATAAGAGAGCTGTCAATGTCTAGTCTTGATTCTAGGCTTTGCATTTGCCTTTGGAGTCTGCTATTGGTGTCTGTCAACATGAGAACACAAGAGAACACTTCATATTGATATATGAAGCCAATATGAGGTTGAAAAAAAAGAAAGACAGCACTTGTGAGCTCAGCAATTGCAAACAGCCTGGTTAGCCAAGGAAAACCTTTACCTTTGATACAGTAGATCCTTTAAAATCACAAGGATTGCACAGTAACTGACATTGTAGGGTCATACAGTACCTGGGGGCAAGAGGCAGTGACAACATCCTGTCATGTGTAGGGTGGTCCAGAATCCATGTTTAGGAGGGTTGATGGGCAATAATAAAATTCAGGCACATAATCTGAGCCGTAGACAGTGAGCTCCTGAGCCTCAAACAAAGGGACCAATCTCAGATCAAAGCCCACAGCCGTAGGACGCGGTAGTAGTATACAGGACAAGACACACCATGCCAATGGTAGGTAGATGATGAGCGATGGTTGGCCACCGAGAGTAAAACACGGAATAGGGATAATATAGGAATAATATTCCTGGTAAAGTACCAGAAAATGTATTCTCGTCTCAAAAAGAGTAAAACTAAGATAAAGATAAAACTAAAAACTAAAAAAGAGAAGCAAATAATCCTAATAAAATAACTTGGATTATTTCATTAGCTCTAAATGGATTTAACTTTAAAATAGATACTGTCATTTTGGGGTGATGGAGGGAAAGTTAGACTAATTTGTTATCTTTATTTTATGAACTGCAGAAACCAATGTACTGTAGAACCCATATTGTGCAATTAAAAGCTAGCTTTCGAGACAAGAGGCATTCTCTGACCTCTTTAAGGACCGTGAAAAGGATCATTCAGGGATGCCATGATGAATCTGTTTCTCTCTCTCGTTTTCATGAACGGCAATTATGTCAGTGGAGAGACCGTTGATCCTAATTCTTTCAATCTTAAAACCTTTTGTTCCAGTTCAGTGGTTAAAATTATAAAACGATTTTCCTTACAACTTAACATGATGGTGATTTGAAGAGATTACATGAAAGTTGTTATCAATCTATTGCCAATCATTCCTCTACTCATCCCTCCCCACCTCTCCTGTTCTCCCCTCTCCTCTCCTCTCCTCACATCACCTCGGTTCCCCATTCCTCTGCTTTTCTCCTCTCTTCTCTTCTCCTCTCCTCTCTTCTCTTCAGATCACCTCACATCACCTCAAATGTGCTCTTCACTGATCTTTTCTCATCTCCTTTCCTGATATCACCTCTCGTCTCCCTTTTTTTTTTATGATTATACGAGGGAAGAGTCCCGCTCCATAATGTTTGGAGGAAAGTGCTGATATCCGATCTGCTCTGATCATTTCAGCACAACTGGGGTTAGTGTTCCCGTTAGGAGAGAAAGGCATTACTTCTCATTATAAGTTGTGTCGTTTCTCATGTCTGTGTTGCTGCAGCCCACTTCACTGAGCTACTGCTGCAACCACCCACACATTGCTGCGAGAGAGGGCAATTCTAGAGGGAAATTCTGCCTTGCATTCTAAGTAATAAAATGTAGTGTAAAGTACATTTTGTAGAATTTCTTTGGAGTAGTCGAAAAAATTAACAGATTGCTAACTTAGTGTAACAGCTTGAGGAAGATTTAAGTGGTAGCTTAATGATTTGTATCTCTATCCTGAGTTCCTACACATTCTCAATTTCAAAATTCCAGACTTTTCCAGACCTAAATTTTTTTGTTGATTTGTGGGTTTGTGTTCTGTGAAAAATGTGTGTGTAACGTGATCTGCATTGTGACCTAAATTATCTGTCTTTAAAAAAATAGTATTAGGAATACAATTCTGAACTCTTCTGGTATGAAATTCCATACTTTTATAGGTCAATATTTTATTCCAGACTTTTCAGACCTACATAGGAATCCTGTCTATCTAACACATAGAAAAATTTGCTGTAGCTATCTAGTCATTGCATAGTTAGCCATGGTACGTGCAGTGCTGTGCAGCCACTTCAGGAACTCAAGAAGTTGGTATTGAACATAATTTCAATTAAAGCATAAGAATTCACAGTTTAATAAAGCGCTTACAACACACCTCTACCACTGATGGCTCAGAACAGTGCAGTGATGGTGAATGAAACGTGCAGCGGGGGGGGGGGGGCTGGGGGCTGGAGACCCCCTGGAGGAGCACTGGGGAACTGGGGGCACTGCCAATGCCAAGCCTGCCCTGGACCCCCTCTCCACTGCCCCCACGGCCTGCCACCATCTGTCTCATATCCTGCCGCCTGACAACACTGGCTCCAGAAAGGTTAGCATTAGCCACAGCTGGCTAGCAGCAGTGCAGATTGAATGGCGTTCAGTTGAGGTCAGACCAGAGCATAATGCTGAAATCCTCCCTAATCCTTTAGGCTGACCACATAATGATCCTTCAGATTGAAAAGCAGAAGGGACACTCGGTCGGTTTATATAACGTTAGCTTGCGTGACTAACTGACCACTAAAGGGTTCATTATACACACAATACTCTCATTTCTATGTTTCTCACTGCAACAACCTGGTGTACAGCCTGTGAGACTTAAGAGAGGGTAGCTACAGTGCATTGTTTTCCTAGACTGAGAAAGACGATTCCTATATCCCCATTCCACTTACTAGTCCCAGTGCACATCAATCAAGTCAGTGCAAAACGTCTCGCTATCATATTGCATTGACCCTCAGGGGGTCAACATTACGGTAGATACTTATTCATAAATGGGGCTTGTTGAGAAAGAGGACAGTAATCATATGAGTAGGACTGACTAGAGGGAAGGGAAGAAGGATAAATGGGGGTACGGCTGTGTGCTTGCGGACTAAGGGGTCTTTAAAAGGCACAGGCGCATACCACCGCTACCACCACTATGTTGCCGATGGTTGCAATGACGGCTATCCACAGCCAGATGGCATCACTGGAAAACTTGCCCTCCTCCTCCGCCTCACTGGGCCGGGAGAAGTTGGCGTTGAGGTTGGAGGTGGAGGTCTGGAGGGACGTGTTGCCATTGTATGGGGAATCCATGAAGGCCCCACTCACAGCCGGAAAATGCTGAAAAGGGGGAGAGAGAGAGGTGAGATAAGCAGGTTAGTTAAGGCTTGGGTGTGGGGGACAAAATCGGAGCAAATGTTGATTTTAATAGTGTATCACACGGTGGCATTCGTCCGTGTGCATCGATGCCTTCGCAACTTTGAGACCTTTAGTCTCAAAATTTTTTCAGGGAAACAGAGTAACACTTAATAGCATCAGCAGAGTAATAGAGGATAGCAATGCAATAGTTTGACTAAATGATCCAGTGCTAAGTGCTGTATTTGGGGTTTCAAAAGAGCATCTCAAGTGGAATGGCTAGAGACATACAGTGTGGTAAGACACATCCAACACTCATTGTAGATGCATGCATCATGCATACTTCTTATACATGCTGTTAACTGAAATACCCTCATATACACACTGGTAGAGGGGGGCTGGAAGAGGGGAAAATCGGAGGATGAAAAGATACCATTCCCTATTCCATTCCATGCATTACAATGAGCCCATCCTCCGATTTCAATTTCCACCAGCCTCCACTGATACACACTGCCTTGAGGGCAAATGGGGGGAAAACTGCTATATAACAATACAAATCATCTGGACAGTCAGTGTTGTGTTGTGTACTTCTGTGTCATATTCTGCCTGTCACAGCTGGATGATCTATCATACAACGTATTATAACAACTGCCCCTCTAACAACACAGGTGACTGGCCCTCTAACTACACAGGTGACTGCCCCTCTAACAACACAGGTGACTGGCCCTCTAACTACACAGGTGAATGCCCCTCTAACTACACAGGTGACTGCCCCTCTAACTACACAGGTGACCGCCCCTCTAACAACACAGGTGACTGGCCCTCTAACTACACAGGTGACTGGCCCTCTAACTACACAGGTGACTGGCCCTCTAACTACACAGGTGACTGCCCCTCTAACAACACAGGTGACTGCCCCTCTAACTACACAGGTGACTGCCCCTCTAACAACACAGGTGACTGGCCCTCTAACTACACAGGTGACTGGCCCTCTAACTACACAGGTGACTGGCCCTCTAACTACACAGGTGACTGCCCCTCTAACTACACAGGTGACTGGCCCTCTAACTACACAGGTGACCTCTAACTACACAGGTGACTGGCCCTCTAACTACACAGGTGTCCCTCTAACTAATACTGAACTCTAATGTTCATGTATTCCAACTCAAAAAGCGTCCCCTTAGTATTTACTAAAACCAACCCCAAAATACTATACATACATTTCACGCAAATCAAAGTAAAGTTTGCTTACCGTCCTTCCTGCTAGACCAGGGACGTGCACAGGGGGGGCTGTTATATAATTCATTCACCAATACTTAACAGATATCCTTATCTAACTGTCCAATTGAAACTATACTGCTCACAATTCAACTAAGGACCAAAAGTATGGACATAATGTTCATGAATTGTAATAGAAAAATATATATTTTTTGAAAGGACAAATGGACAGGATTGGACATGATATGCATCTATTCGAGACTTAAGTTATTTCTTCTCTTGTTTCTTTCACATGCATTCAGAGGACATGGGCAGGTTAATTTTCACTTCACATACTACTTGGTGTTTTCTACCTTGTCTCCCTTTCTTCATCTTGCTGAAACGAAAACAGCTCATCAATATATCTGTCTCAGACCACCCATACACTGGCATAGGGCTTTGCCAGCCAGGCGCCACAAGTGCATTCTGGGATCGCCAATCATTCCGCTGTTCTGCGTCTCTGCGCCTCATTGCCTTCCAGCCCCCACGATGACAGGTACAATCCGTCAGAGGTGGACATGTTCATCAATCACTCCCTCCCATCTGCCAGTGATAAGAACTGAGATGAGGAGAGACCAGTGGCTTCTTAGCCTGTCCTTGCTAGTTACTTCTTGTTTGCACTTGGTAGCTATCTCAGGAAGTGATTGGAGAATGCTAAATGTCAAAAAAACTATTGACAATTCAGAGTTGAAAATACACTGTTGCAAGAAAATGTTTGAAATATGCAACTCACTTGCCAAATCACATTTAAAACCATTTAATTGTCATCCACACTCGATTAGGACTGTGAAGTGTAAATATATCACATTGAGGACCCGAGGCCTTTATAACAGTGATATGTGCGGTGTACAACAAAACACATCTCCATCTTCGTCTCAGCAGAGAGAAAGTGAGAAAGCAAACCCAATGCCTTTTGCTAAAACCTGAACTACTGTGTCCCATTGGGGACATACTGAGGATGTGCCTAAATGTTATAGTGGGAGACCTTCCAGACATAGACCCTGTAAATGAAGGAGGCAAACGAGGCAGAAGATGACCGTAATTCGTGCACAGTGGGTACTGCCTGTCGCTGGAGGGGGGTGGGAGGAAGAAAACCCACTCAACGAGACAGAGGGATGTGGTGAATTAAGACTTGAGATTCATCAATACCGATAGCTGTCAGCCGTGGTAATTAATACTCTCTAACAAGGCGAGTGGAAAAAGCAAACGTCACTGGCAGAGCGGAGATTGCAACTGACAAGCTTCTGCTGCCTGTCACAACGCGAGAGGAGATCCATGGCAAAGGAACCATGTCTTTGATTATGTCATCCCTGCTCTAATAATAATAATAGCAATAATAATAATAAATCACATATATAACAAGCTTTTCATTATACAAGAATAATCTCAAAGTGCATAAAATAAAAAGATAAAATTTATTTTTTTGTAAAATAAAATAATAATAATTTTAAAAATTCAAAATAATCATAAAAGCAGCAGTCAATGTCTAGGGGTATTTTAAGGCCTGCTTTAAAAGCCCCAACAGCCCAACAGCCCTTAGATTGTCAGGAAGAGAGTTCTAAAAGCGTGGTGCACTTGGTGGGCTTAAAAGGCGCGGCCCCCCATTGTGTAGAGCCCCCACTGTGTAGAGCCTTGTTCTGGGTGCATTAAGCAGTTTGGCGTGGATTGACTGTAGGGTGCTTTAGTTGAAAGCGTTACAGTACGTGGGAGGAACACGCAGGTCATAAGGGCTGGCCATGGCCAACCACCAGAGATGTGTGATGTCATGACAAGGACCATACATAAGATGGACCAAATAAATATTACATCAGGCCTGTTTGTTGTTTTGCATGGTGAGGACAACACACACACACACACACGCACGCATGCATGCACTCACACATGCACATACACATACATACACACACACACACACACACACACACACACACAATAGCCAGCTGCCTCCATGTAAAGAGATTGTTGGATTGAGTTCAACCACGTTTGGACACAACCATTGCCCCGCATAAGTAATGAGACAGTGAAATATATATTTTTTTCTTCTTTTGGTTCTATACTCCAAAAGTTTTTACTTAAAAAAAGCATTTACTTAAAGTGGAGATTTTCAGTTTCTATTTGAGGGTATATGTACATTTAGAAATAACAACACTTTTTATACAGTCCCCCTATATCAGGGCACCAAAAGTAATGGCACAATTGGCCTGACAGGTGTTTCTGGTAAGTCAAGTGTGGTCTGTCACATAATTTGTGCAGGCCTAAGAGAGCTGTCAATATCTCATATTGATTATAGGCTTTTTTCATTTGCCCTTGGAGTCTGCTATTGGTGTCTGTCCACATGAGGACCAAGGAGGTGTCAATGAAAGTCAAGGAAGCCATTATTAGGCTCAGAAACATAGTCAAAACTTTAGGCTTGTCAAAATCTGTTTAGAATATCATGCAGTCTTGTAAGTCTATGTCAGCAGTGGCTCTACATGTGGATTTAGTGATTGTATTGTAATCACATGACGTTTCAATTCAGGAAGTACATTGGAGTAGCAATACAATGATAGCAAATTGATTCCTCAATGAACTGAAAAAGAGAAGCTTTCTACATCAAACATATTTCCATTTATTAAAATGTTAAATTCAAATCACTTCTTGAATTGACTGAAATTAAATCGATTGACTCTAACGCTGCTTTCGTAGCCTAAATGTTACCAAATGTCATGCTGAGGGAGGGAGGGCTACAGCCACTCCGAGCTCAAAACATGTCAATGACTGAATGAATGAATAAACGCATGAATGGACAAACAAACGTATAAATGTGTAACATAGGCAGAGGACTCAAATGCATGACTAAGAGACCAAAACTTAAAATCCAAAATAATAGTCTTTACCTCCAGAAAAGGTTCGATACACGGGTAGGCAGTCAATAGGTAAAACATATAATCCAGTAAGGGGTAGGCAAGGCAGGGTTCAGTACACAGACAATCAATCAAAATAGTAGGCATACAATCCGTCAGGGAGACAGCAACAGGGAACATAAAAAATAAATAAATAAATAAATAAATAAATTAAAGCGGGAATACAAAAACACTAGGAATAATCGCTGGTAGGCTTGACACAAGGGACAAAGATGAACTGGCAACGAGACAGAGGAAACACACAGACTAAATACACAGGGAATGATGATGAACAGGTGAATCCAATTAGGGCGGGGTAGACGATCACACGGGGGCGGGGGGAAACACACAAGGGCAGGTGGTGAAGTGTCTGGAACGAGAGACAAGGTGAGGGACACACAAATAAACAGGAAACAATAAATGAATAACATGAAACAAAGACAAACAAACTAACGAACAGGACGAGACAAAATGAATGAATTAATAAACAGATACATCAATAAATAACATCTCTATTTGGGACAAAAGAAGAGATGGTAGGAGATGAGATTTGCTGAAGTGACGCAAACTCGACGAAGAAATGAAAACATTAACTTTTATGTTCATACAGTATACAAGAGGCCCATTAACTGATTATGGAATCATATCTATAATACACCAACATCATGTTTATTTATTTATGGCAATGTATCTGATCCCTTAAAACAGAGATTCATCAACTCTCTAATTCAAGTGTTGTGCAGCCACACTTGATTCCAATAGGGATGACAGGCAAAAAGAACCAAGACTGCAACTAAGATTTGGGAGAATAATTTATAAGCAACCTTTAAGAACATCTCCATAAACCTCTTAATATGTATATTTAATTAAAGTGCCAAGATTTTTCAGAGAATAGACACTTTTGAAGAAGACTAGAGTGCTGGTACTGCCCTACTTTTTTGTAGACTGTAGGCCAAGGCCAAAATTAGACAAAAAGATAAAGTTAACAATGGTAAACAATGGGGGAAACACATTTTAACATTGCAGCACCACATGTCTATTACCTATCTGTTGTGGTCAATGTGTAATGTGCCCTTTACTTTTTCCAAAGTTTTTTTTAAGCTATATCATTTGTTTACAAAATCTCTGAATGTAGAGTTCATACAGTATATTTATCCTCCTCACTCTGAATTGCATCAAGTTAGAGAATGCTAAATGAGAAAGCAAGTGTTTTGTTCCCCCTAAGTGCAAATAATTGTCCTTGTTTACCTTTTTGTCCTTATTTATAATCATGAGCACCCTGAGCCATGTATGTGTCATATTCATTTGGAACAGAACATTTAAAGGTCAACCGCAACACGCAATCCCTGCCCTAATGAATAATTCATCATGTCATCTTCCTTTTCAAATGTTGTTAATAGTAAGTGTTACCTAACCTGTAGAAACGGAGGTGCTTCTGTGGCTGTATAGCATATAAAATGGTCCATGGTAGATCAGGACATGATGAATACATTGTTTCTGTTCTTCTGTTATCTACAGTATGGTTGATTCATTGGAGCTATATATAAGTTTCACTGAGAGTAATGCTGCTTTACAGTACAATACCTGAGACGGCACATTGTTCATTGTGCAAACCTAACCTTCCAGAAAAGTGATGACTTTGAAGAAACCCTCAAAGCCTAGTCATTGTTCCCTATGGAAAAAATGCACCAACCTCACACTGTTAACCATGTAAAAACTTTCTTCAGTGTACATATGAATTACATAACTAACCAGGTTGATTGATACAGGTTGATTACACAAGCTACTCTACTGTAGCATGCAAGTATGCAAACAAGTAGAAGGAACAAAAAAAAAAAACCTGCACTCACATAGTACTGCAAATCCTATCCTCAGTTCACTTTGTCCACAAGACAGCTTGGAATCGCAGCATTCCAACATAAAACTCAAATAGAGTAAAAATGTTTGGGAATTACGTCAAGTATGTCAATATTGTGTAAAGTGTAGTCCTCTCTCTTATTTATCAGGACCAAAGTTGCTATGAAAGACTCAAACTAACAGCAGTAAACAATTATAGACACCACAAGTACACCACCAGCTCAACCAGCACAGGCAAACAATAAAGCTGAATGGGGTCTGAAGAGGCATCAGGGACATGAAAAAAGGGGAGGATAGGGAGAGAGTTTTGGGGTTGGGAGAGAGGGCAGGAGTACCTACTGTAGGCTGTTTCAGTAGAGGTCTCCTTCGCGTGCTGTATCACCCCAGGGCTGTGAGCTATGTGCCGATTCACCAGAGACACTGGAGTTTTAAGAGGAGCGCCTTTTACACAGACAGTGCTGTGCAATGATTGGACCAGGGAGAGAGGACTAAGGCATGAGTGTGTGTGTCTGTGGGTGTGTGTGTGTGTGTGTGCGTGCGTGCGTGCGTGCGTGTGTGTGTGTGAGAGAGTGCGGTGTATGGTGTGTGCGTGAGTGAGGGAGAGAGGGAGGGAGGGACGGGAGGGAGGGACGGGAGGAGCTAGGAATGGAATGTGTTATACTGTATGTACTTCAGCTGTGGGATTTTTGTGAACAGATGAAGGTCAACCTCCAATGCTGTGGTCACTTCAGGCAACTCTTTGGTAAACCCCAAGCCAAACAAACAATCATATTCCACCTGGTCCATGTCCCTACCCGCAATCAGGCATGTCTATGGCCACACATAATACTAATACAGTAAGCTGGTATAAAGACAGTTGACACGATAGTCTCTTCCTAACATATTAATGCTCTGGGATTTTGTCCCTGATTTTTCAGGGACATGAAGGTTGAAATCCTCAAATCCCAGGACTCAGTGTGTGTGTGTGTGTGTGTGTGTGTGTGTGTGTGTGTGTGTGTGTGTGTGTGTGTGTGTGTGTGTGTGTTTGGGGTGGGGTGGGGGGGTGGGGTGAAGGTGGCTAATCAGGCCATTGAGCAGTTGCATTATGCTCTTATGTAATGTTACTTGGTTGAGAGGAGAGATAGTCATGGGAAAACTGCCTACGGTCGTCTTACGTCAACACAGTCCCCTCTGAGTCAAAGTCGTGTGGAAACCATTTACAATACGTAAGGGAGACAGTGAGCGTGGAAAAGGTGCGGGGTCGTACGAATAATTTCATGTCAGGGGGAGGTGTGGGGTCAATGCAATTATGCAATTGCAAACATTGTAATTATGCAATTACACTCTCTTTTTGGTAACGATATAGAGATAATATCACATATTACAGTGCCTTTTGGAAAGTATTCATACCCCTTCACTTTTTCCATATTTTGTTGTGTTATAGACTCAATTTAAAATGGATTAAATTAAAAGAATGTGCCATCAATCCACACACAATACCCCAGAATGACAAAGTGAAGAAATTTCAGTAAATTTATTAAAATTGAAATACAGAAATACCTCATGTACAAGTATTCAGAACCTTTGCTATGACACTCTTAAAATTAGCTAAAATGCAAAAATGTCATCAACAAATCATCAATACGTTTTTTGAGTTCATCTTAATGCAAAGATAATAGTAATTTTGGAATTAATATCTTTGTTTTTATAGTTGTCTCCGATTTGCTTTTTTTAATTTTATTTAATCCATTTTAAATTGAGTCTATAACACAACAAAATGTGGAAAAATGAAGGGGTCTGAATACTTTCCAAAGGCACTGTTTATCACATCCTTGTGGATCTCTCCACCTCTGTCATGTGAGTCAGGATGTTCATGTTCATGACACCGACAACAATAACCACCTATTACATTGCAATTGTGACAATAGAAACAGCCCATGTCATCAACATCAACAGCCCATGTCCAACATTTTATCACACACTTAGCGAGCTCTTAGTGCTGCTATTGTTGTTCTTCAGAGTAATGAAAAAGAGAGGAAAAAAAGCCTCAGAGCGGGCAGATGTTACTTTCCTCTTTGCATCTGTCTGAGCGATGGGGAGTCAGCTGCCTCTCTCTACTCTGTGTTCCACTTCAGTAAAAGCGTCCACAACTACAGTAAGTCGTCTCAAGTATATACGATTTAAAGGTGAGAGCTTGGGTACCAAATAAAAAGTACCACTCAGTAAGTTGCTCTTAACAGCTTTGAACAATATTGCTTTGGAATTCTATAGAAATAAAATACAGCATTTTGGGGTATCGCACATGTGGAAGGAGAACCATTCTTTATTCAGCTTGTGAAATAACAAAAGCCTGTCAACCTACAGTATGTGATAACAAAGCAAAACAAATACTATGTTACTACAGTTCTGTTATTAGAGGAATCAAAGTGTTACTACAGGTATAAATCAAACGTAATGTTAAGTGTTATAGAGAAAGTTTATCTGTGTCTCCAATGGTAACAGAACACCATCTATTGTTCACAATGAGGAAGATAAATACGTTTATGCAAACTTCAGCTACCCATAGATGCGTTGTAGGGCAGATATACAGTATTTACATTTTGTTATTTTAAAAACGGCAAATGTGACAGAAAACAAAAACAAACAAACAACAGAACTGCTGGCCCGGTGTTACACAGATTACAAGTGTACTTGAAGAAGTGATGAGTTCCCAAAACTAAACCCCTCAGAGGGATTTTAGCCTCTGTCGTTGTCCCAATGTCTCTTAGGGTTAGAGGATGGTAGTATGAGGTACAGGGCCAATCTGCATCCACTTTCAACTCCACTCTTCTATATTTTCCACTGAGAATATATATATATTAAAAAACCCTGGTAATCTTGAGCCAAAATTGTAGGTAAACAATTACCAGCTAAACGTACGGTAGGCCTGAGTTACTCCACATTCTCATTGCACTAGATCCTCATCCCCCAAGTAAGGGTGTGTTCAGATGTCTGTTGCTACAGCATAGAGCACCATGCCCTAAATTTTACAACAGAATATTAAAAATTGTTGTATCTTCTCCATTATTGAGAAGCCCCATGACCAGTTGAACAGAAATGGACTGCAGCATGACAACTGGTTGGATTTAGCCTGGAGCAAGAGGACAAAGGGAGGGATGATCACAGTGCTCACTGTCTCACTTGATTTACCCCACTCCCATGGATGTCTGAAAGCTCACTGTGCTATACAGTGGACTGTAACTGTGAGCATGTGCACGCACAGCCACACAGATACACAGCAGATACACAGACACACACACACACACACACACTCAGTGGATTGCAACTGAGAGCATCCACACACACACACACACACACACACACACACACACACAGTGGATTGCAACAGCGAGCATGCATACACACACACACACACACAAACCCCTTCCACTCACTTTGATCATGGATTGCCTGAACATGGTCTATTCAGCTCAATTTGCTCAAACTCCCTTTGGTGAACAGACATGTCAGCACTGTAAAGCTTTGCTACGGTACACATGCCTCTTCATACTTGAGTCTTGGGGAGAGATGCTGTAAAGCGTGGCACAAAACATGTAGACAGTGATGGCAGATGAGGCCCAAAAGCAAATGTTAAACCAATGGTTCCGGAGCATTACAACATTCATATTCCCCAAATGTACCTCTAATCTTTCAACGAACAGACAATATCTACCGCTTACAATTTGTGGCAAAAGGTTTTCTTATTTTTATCTTTTAAGCAGATTCTGTATTTTATCCTCTTTTTCTGTTTCAAAATAAATTGTTACTTATATTTATCCATAGTGCCATACCTTCACCACCATGTTCACCTTCAAAAAACTTGGAAATTCACTTTATGTACGTATGATGATTTGTCTTTTGTATGTACTTAATTTAATGTTGATTGTGTTATACTGGGCTCATCAGTCACTTTGCTTAGGGACTTTTTATTATAATTTATTTTGCTACAGTATTTTATCATTGACATAATATTATATATCTGAAGTTGTTTTGTTAATTGTCTGTTTTGTCTTTTTTGTGGACCCCAGGAAGACTAGTGGTTGCAAGGCAGCAGCTAATGGGAATCATAATAGAAAATAATCATTAAGTAATGTTTGAGTACATTAAGTTGAGTTTTTAACCTCATACTGTATGTGCACAAGAAGAGTGACGGCCTGCCTCGTCATAGAATACCTCCCAGAGATCCTCTCTTCTCTGCTCACAGTACCAGGCACAAATACGCAGCACTAGCTCAATCCATTACCCCTCCTGCCAGATTATCTGGTGTGTGTCAATGGATGATCCCTTTCTTTTGTGAGGGAATTAACCGGGGATGATTTTTGTTAACATGGGTGTTTTTATCTACTCCCCCGCAGGTTATATAAGCATCATCATCTGCTTCTTTGAGTTATCCCTGGTTAATTGGACAGGTTTGCCATCTTCCCCAAGGACATGAGAGCACATTTGTTTGATTGCCACGCAAATCAAAGGAAAACAAGCTAAGTCCATTTGTCTACCATTGTTTTGATCCTGAGCGAAGTGAGATCTGTCAAATTCATCTGTGCAAGTACCTTAGGAGGAGAGATGTACTGGGTAGCTTAAAAGGAAAGTTCACCCAAATGACAAACTTCCATATGTTTTTCCTTACCTCAAAAGTAGAAAGTAGAAAGTAGGACAGACCATAAAGTCTAAACCCACTGCTATGAAACACTAACTTTAGCATTTCTAGCCCCAAAAACCCACAAAGTCAATGTCCCTTGATTTAGCATGTTTTAAATTTCATGCCCAACTAATCTAAAAGGAACTTCAAATACGGCATAGAGCAACTCAATTCTTTTCAAAGTCACTTTATAGAACACATTATAGAGGACCGGCATGTCTTCAACAAGGCTGCCCAGTCAGCAGACTGTTGTGGACCAGATCTGGTCTCGTGGTGGCACATATGGCTAGGAGTTGGCAATTTGCTGTGGGCCAGCTCTGGTATGAGGAATGTGGCCCTGATGTGTTCCTGTAGCTACTGGGCCATCTTTGGTCGGGACTTGGCCCACATCCACATGTTGGCCAAGGTCTGGTCTTTTCGTGGCTAAGATAAGACTCAGGAATGGCAGCCAGAGCTGACCAACATTAGGCCTGAGGAACAAAGTTGTACCTTGGCCACATCCGGATGGTAGAAAACAGACGTGGGCCAGATCTGGACCGTCATTTCTCTGCTGACCGGGTGGAGTTTATACTGTTGTTGAGGTAAATAACTGTTCTGGCTGTTATTATGAAGCTATTTAGCACTTGATGATGAAAAATACAAACATTTTCTTTAATTATTTCTACAAAAGCAAAAGACGTGTTTCTTCTAATGAGAGTAATATGTGTGATCTAGCAGACAGATCCAACAGACAGAACACACTCTTTTGACAATTTTCAAAGAGGGCTGGCGGCAGAGAGGCAATTTCTTGCACACAAAATTACATTTCTATGTCTGGTGCTTATTAGAGACAGGCTTTTATTTGCTAAGATCTATAATGACATTTGGCTATTGTAAGAGACAGGTGTTTCTCTAAACGTTCTTAAAGGAAAAATAATGTTTTCATCTCACAATTTAGACAAATACAACCTTTAGAAGTATCCTCTTATTGCCTTTAGCTGTTTATTCTACATTATCATTCAAATTAGAAATGGTCTTCGTCCGGCTCCCAGAAAACAAAGACATTTTTTTCAAATTGAGTTGAAAGTAGTTAATTGCATTAGCACTGGGACATCGTTGGATTAGATTATTTTATGAAACCATTTTGAAGTGCATCTAATAACCTATTACATGGAGACTCAAATCCATGCCATCTTGTCAAAATCAACCATCAGTTGTTGTGTTTTAAAAGTATTGCCAATCGTTGATGATGACACTAAATAGGAATGATAGATGATAAAATGTTTCCAAGAAAGTATGTATGATAAGAGAAGTATATGGCATCATTACTAAGTTGTGCGGTTCCACACTTTTGAGACCCACCTTCTTCCAGTGTGCTGTTTTCATTAGCATCTGCATAGTTCAACCATTTTGTATTCCAAACATTCTCAGCTGCAATGTGACTCATTTTGTTCCATTATTAATGTTTTAGCATCACCCTCTTCACTCCCACCCTCTCCAACAAGTCCTGTAGGACAGAGACAGAACAATGTAGAGGCTGGACCCACATGTCTATGGGAAAACAGGGACTTCTATCAGCCACAATGATTTCCTCTCCATCTGCTTTGATGGCCAACTGACTGAAGCCAGAGACAGATGAAGCTGACTAGAAGTTCACTAGAACCCGACAGATAAAGCCACACACACACACACAGACACACAGACACACAGACACACGCACACACACGCACACACGTACACTCAACCACTCTGAAGTGAATCATTGGCCTGTGACGAAGTTTCATCTCAGAGGACCATAATAACAAGCGTAAGTGCAGTCACTGTCACCTAACATCTTCCCTCCCCTTTATCATCCGCTGGGAACCTTGTTGTTCCACAGATGTTATTGTAAAACTCCTGTTCGACACCCCTTTGGTTCTCGTCTTTTTTTTATCCTTACACCCATGTCCTTCAATCCAACAATCCTTTGCATGCAATAACTGCCTGAAGTCTGCAACCCATTGATCCCACCAGACGCTGAGTATATTATCTGGCTATATAGCTGGGTATATAGCTCTGCCAGGCCTGAACTGCAGCCATCTTCAGTTGTTGTTTGTTTTGAGGTATGTTTGTCTTAAGTTCCCTCTTCAGCAAATGAAATGCATGTTCAATTGGATTTAAATATGGAGATTGACTTGTCCACTTTTTGACCCTGAAAAACTCCCTAGTTGCTATGGCAGTATGTTTGGGGTCATTGTATTGCTGTATGATGAAGTGCCGTCCATTGAGATTGGAAACATTTGCTCGTACTTCAGCAGACAATATGTTTCTGTCATGGTTTCGTCTGACCACCAGAGGACGCCAGAGACCACCAAGAGACTAACTGACACACAGGTGTTTTAGATTCTGACTGTTTAGACTCTCCTTAAGAGAGGTGTGTTTTCTGTTTAATCTTTGCAATAGCTTGGATCCTTTGCCATGTGCTCTTGTTCCCTTAGTAGATCCATAGTCTGACTTTAGAATTTTCTCAAGTGTTCCTTTGTACCATACTGTTGAAACTTCTCCAGTGAAGTGGCCTATTTCGACCTATACCATCGTTTCCTCGTCTTGCCTCATCTCTGTTCCTGGGTCTTACCTTACAGTGTCACAGTTTCTGTACACTTCAGAATTCATGCTGCTGCTGCCGTCAGCTGTTACATCATCAATGAAGACAAGTGAGCCAGTTCCAGTGGCAGCCATACACGCAAGCCCAAGCCATAACACCCACTCCACCATATGTCGGACCCATAGTTTGGATTTGAAATCAAACAATGAGATTAAAGTGGAGGTTCTCAGCTTTAATTCAATGTTTTCTTTTTTCAGATTGGTTTCTCACCATTTAGAAATTACAACCTTTTTTATACATAATCCCCCTAGTTCAGGAAACCAGTAGTAATGGAAAATTGGCTTGATAGGTGTTTCTGGTTAGTCAGGTGTGTTCCGCCACATCATTTGTGCAGGCATAAGAGAGCTGTCAATGTCTAGTATTGATTCTAGCCTTTACATTTTCTATTGGTGTCTGTCACCACAAGACCACGATGGTCAGATTACAGTACCTAAAAGAGCCTGCAGAGTTCTGGTCTTGTGGACAGATGAGACACAGATTAACATGTACCAGAGTGATGGCAAGTGTAACGTGTGGAGAAAAAAAGGAACTGCCCAAAATCCCTGGCATACCACCTCATCTGTGAAATATGGTGGAGGGGGTATTATGGCTTGGGCATGTGTGTATGGCTGCCACAGGAACTAGCACACTTCAATCGTGTGATCGCTACTGACTTATCATGACCTACTGTACATGCTGGACATTTAAATTGGTTTGAAGTTGTGTCTATAGACTTGTTTTACTGCCAAACATTGTTTCTACAATTATACAAGCTTGGTGATGAAGCAGATGCTCACTCCATGCAAGCCGGTGCCCTACTTAAGGATTCTCATTACCATGCTGTCACTTGATTAAAAACTGCCGAAAGAAAGACAGAAAGACAATTCACTCAGGTGTAAAATTATGGAGAAGATGCTTTGAGCACACATAACCCAACTTATGGATATGACCAAGTTTTGATGATGCAATGATAGAGAGCACAATGGAGGCTGATTTCCTGCAACACACACACAGTTCCACTTTGTTTCAAAATCCCCTGGTTTTTCAGAAGTAGTTCTGGGAACTATTTTGTACTTCAAATAGGTCAAACCTTTGGGGCAATTGTGGGTGTGCATAATGACGTTGTGCCTACAGCTTGACATCATGCAGCGCTATGGCCGTTGCAATCATTCCTCCACACACTTACCACAGTGAAATGCAAACATTTTGTCACATTTTTCTTTTCATTTTGAAAGAATTCTGACATGGAGGAGCAAGGTGTATGTTTTAAAAGATAAAAGAGCAGCAGCATTTTGAAACTCACAATAGGAGTCCTATGGTCGCCATTGAAACCCGTTATTTAAAGCGAAATTATACACCATCTCAGAGTGTCCTATTTGTTTAATTGGTCCGCTGTTTGTACTCAAATGGGTCATTGTCAACGTTGCAGTTATCTAGATATGAGACTGAAACCAAATGTTGCCTGTCTGGTCCAGTTGACCATGGTTATTTCAACTGCCACAACGCATTTCTCACTTGCTGGGCACAGTTACGAGTTGAGTGTGCGCTTTGCCCTTTGGGAATCATATGCCTGTCAGAGTAGGGAAGGGGTGTCCACTCTAACATCTTTTGATGTGTTGTGGATTTTTTTTTCCATTAAGTTCACAGGGAGCTGCCAACATGATCTAAAATCCTCAGGTATGGTAAAAAAGAACTGAAAATGAACAAAATAATCTGGACATTGCGCTGGGGAAGTTCAATGACTGTTGCAAAACAGTGAACTAACTGTAGATACTGCAGTCAAAATCTGTCATGCTAGTGAGCTTTCTGCTCTCCACACCAAAACATTCAGCGGGAGCGCTGCAAACGCAATGTTGCACGAGAGCATCCCTGTCAATGCTGTACACAAAAAGGACACTAAAGGTTCTTCCGAGACCAAGAATGGGACACCATTTTACTGTAAACTGTGTGGCAATACTCATGTGCCAAAACAATGCCCTGCATATGGAAAGTATTGTGCTAAATGTAAAGGCAGGATCCATGTCGCCAAAATTTGCTTTTGGAAAGACAGAAATTAAAGTGAAAAACCAGTGCACTCTATTGAAACAGAACAGACAGGCAAATTTTTTGTAGGAATGGTCGAAGAGGTAGCACAAATAGACAATGACAAAGTAATTGCCATTGAAGTTCAGGCGGTGCAATCAGATGAATGGATAGCTCCTTTACTGGTCAATGGCAGTACTGTTCCTTGCCAGCTAGACACAGGTGCCAAAGCAAACCTGATAAGCATGAGTGATGCACGTATGCGTAAAGTGAGACCTAAATTAATTCACAAAACAGTGGCTTTGAAGGCATATAATGATGCACCTACTGACTTAATATCACAGCGAAAAATGGCACTCACCCTCTGGTGTTTGTTACTGTGCCTGATGACTTGGTGCTAAGGGACAAGACATGGGAGGACATAGGCTTGGTGAGAGAGTCTACACAACCAGTGACATTAGCTGTGTTCAGGGTGCATGCCACAACAATACAAAGGTGACCAATGGTGTGATATCTAGCAAGTTTGCTGATGTGTTTCAGGATTTTGGAGCATTACACATCATGTCATTTATTACAAATCATGCCAAGGTGCAAAACTTAAATAATGTAAATGTAAATACAATTGTAGCCTACCAAAATAATCACTAAAATGAAAATGAGAGAGAATGGTTTGTGATTGCAGAGCCTCACTTAATCAGCTTGCTAGACAGATAACCTCCTTGCATGAATGACAGAATGTCTCCGACGCTATATTTGGCAAAATCATTGATTTCGTTGATGAGGAATTACAGTGAGATGAAGAGTGGAAATTGTTTAAATGTCAAGTTATCTAATCCCGGGACGAACTCGCGTTTTTCCAATTTTTCCGTTTTTTTGTTGTTGTTGTAGTCATCACACACTCTAATATGCACAGGCAGCAATACGCAACAGCACAGAAAGGTGGGGGAAATGTTTTGGTAATTTGACATGAATAATAGGTTACATAATAAAGTTAGGAATTTTCATGCAAGATAGGAGTAAGGATTTTGGGTTTTAATGGAACTGTGACTGGATAGAAATATAGCCTTTCGGCTCGAAGACAGGAGATGGCTGTGGCAGAGAGTTCATGGTGCAATGCGCCAAACATTTTTTTATGACGTTTAATTCCCCCTTCAACGTCCCCCATCTATTTGTTAACAATGGCCAGGGTGTGAATCCCCAGGTGGTAGTTGGTTCTACACAGTAAGCATGAAAGAATCCTCTTTGTGCAAGTGATGTATTATTGTTAAAATATCTTTACAAACACCCTCCCCTTTTTCGTTACTCTTGAAAAGTGCTAATTAGTCAGTGTTAGCCAATCAACTTAGCTAACATTGCTAGCAAGTTGCATTGTTATATATTTGAGAATGGACATTCCTGAAGTGTTTTTATTTTTACTAATTTGGTTGTTGGAACACTACCCACGTGGGGATCAGTGAAAATGATTGGCTGTTCAGTTTTGAGCTGCCTATTAACTGGTTGGGAGTGTTGCAAGCACGGTACAGGTCTCCACCCCTCATGTACTTCTGCCTTGAATTTCCCCAAGCTTTCCGAATTAGATATACAATATTTAAGTCACTGTGCATATTTATAGTCCTGTGTGGCTCAGTTGGTAAAGCATGACACAAGCAATGCTTAATATTATGGGTTGTATTACTGCTGGGTCCATAATGTATACAAAAAAGTCACGCATTTATAGTACTGTAAGTTGCTTTGGGTATATGTCACATGTGTATATGTCACATGTCAGTATACACATTGTCAAAGTGGTTAGGGTTGTCTGGTCCTCACGACATGGCCATGCTGCTAAGTAAAAATGTCTATCTTGTTGTAATTGATGAGCAGGTAAATTTGCTGTTTTGTCTTAATTTAAGGTATATATGGATTGGTCTTGAGACCTTTATGGACTGCTAGCATCCTCAACTCTGTATCATTATAGATGTTATTATCCAAAATTGAACTGCAAACTTTTATGAGCACACTTTGTCCACTGCATCCCCAAATAGATATTGGAAAAGTGTGATTTGTCCTTTTTATGCATGTGATACTTTCACACAAAGTGTGTGTAGAAAAAGATGGAAAGTATTGCACATGCACAATATTGCCATTTTCCGAGCAGTACAAAATGTGCTCTGAAAGTTTGTAAAAGTAAAAAATGTAGATTTAGGACTATAACATGTCTCTTGATACTGAGTTGAGGAAGGTAGCAGTCCAAGAAGGCCTAGATTGGTTAGTCATGGCAGAATATTAGCACGAGAGGGCACTTTGTGATTTTTTGGCGGCTCGATTGATAGATTGTTGCATAGAGTATATGCAATTTTCTCTAGGGCATATCAGGGCTACCCTGGCCAGTAACAACATGTTTGTATACAAACTCAGTGTCCCCAGAAACTCCATTTTAGAAAGTGCTTTTCAAAACAACGTTTTGAAAGATTTCGTTCAAGGGTTCTGATTCCTGATAGCTACCGATTAAACATTGTCATTAACCTACAATCATTAGAAATCTTTTACAAAGCTTACATATTGTACCTTTAATGATGAAGTTGCATCAGCCCAGTAGCCTAGTGGAGTAGTCTCCAGCGGTAGTACGGCTTCATTAACTTTCAGGTTCAAATATTTACTCAGTGAAAACGCGCGTGCAACAGCACAGACGGACAGCCTACTGTATTGTCAGCGGTTATCATTTCCCCGCAGTCTTACGTTATTCGACAGCAAAGAAAACTGAGCGCAACATCCCGTCAATCTATCTTTACCCAGTGTAAATCACCTGCCCGTGGAACACAACGCATCCTATCGGTCACCTGTCCGATAGCAGCATGTCCTACACCATTTACCTGGACTGAAGTCAGATAGACTGCGATGCACCTGCCACGATGACGTAAGGCTCGGTATAACAGTAATCCCATAATCGCTGTTTACTTCAGTAGCCTGCTTAAATCATAATTAACTGTGTGTTATCCCCGCTTTGACATATAATGATTAGCTAATAAAGGGGCTAAATCTTACCTGCGCTGCCATCAAGGATAACTCCATCATTCCCGTTTGGAAAGTCGCTAGAGTGTTCGGAAATTAAATATCGTTTCGGAAGATGAATGATTAAGTATAGGAAAGCTTCGTCTCCAGTGAGGTCTCACTTGTGGTCCACTATACGCTTCGCTGGAAGAGAGCTCTTGATTCGTTTCAGTCTGAAAGAAAAACTCCCCCCTGGATTTTACAGTAGCTATGTGTAACGCAATTGCTTATTTTCCAGGTTTTTCTCATCTGTACAGTGGCGCAGTGCTCCCAACCCCCCCAAAATAGAATTCCTGTAGTTTTATGGGATAATTATCACGTTAATACGTGATACTGAAATGGTCGCCTATTAACGTGAAAACATCTCGTTAATACGAAATATTATCACGTTAATATGTGATACTGAAATGACCGCGTAGTGACATGAAAACATCTTGTTAATATGAGTTAATTATCACGTTAATACGAGATCATTAAAATACCTGAACTGTAGCCTACTTTTTTCATTTCATGGGTTTTCACTTTGATTCACTTGCATGCAAGGTTATGGCTCAGTTAATTCGATTTTACTTTCTTCATGGTTTAAGACAAGCAAAATTTTACTATCCTTGAGCAATGTAGACTGTATTGTTATCAGTATTGGTACAGTACAAAGGACTCTCATCGCCTGGCCGTTCTTGTACCAGGTGATGGGGGGCACAGTATTGGACTCACACTCTAAAGTCAGAGTTGCCCACAGGCACACTCACCACCACAGGAGTGTTTCTGCTGCTGTCTCTGATACTTGGAGGGACTGGGGAGAGGCAGGGGTTAGAGTGGTGTACTGCGGAGAAAACTGGGGTTTAATTGATCAGTGTAGTGAGGTGACTGGGGAGAGGCAGTGGTGAGAAGGAGTGGGAGACACAAAGGGTCAAAGAGAAGTCCAGTAGTTAGTCCTCGGAAGGTTCTCTGATTCCTTAATCCTCTCTTACTTGGGGTTAACAGTTACAGTAGTTCCAGGTAGGGCACCACTGCTGTAGTCATCCCAGAAGTGGGAGAGCACCAGAGTAGGAAGCCCTGATCTCTCAACAGGGCTGCCATCACCCTGGCGGACCCGATGCCCACGAGAGAGATGTTGGCCATGTTTTTTGTTTTGAAAAGCCATCGGGTTGGCGCATGTATATGTTAACCCTTAAACACCCGGTACCTCTTTCTCAGCTGTGTGATTGTCAGAGATTGTAGTATGTTCGTTTGGTTCACTGGAACTCGTAGCTCCCAGTTGAAGTCATAGTAATGACAGGAATGCATTAAAGTGCTTTTGAAGTCTTTTTTTTTCTTTTTTCTTTTGAACTCTTCAACCAATGAGATTATGTTTGCAATCCATAATGGGAATGAATATTGTGAAAATTGTACAGAAAGATGAATATCGTTGACATGTTTATTATTTATTGTCTAAATTAGTGTCTGTTTTATGGCGAGAAGTGAAAGTTTTACAGTAGATATGTCACAACTCGTAAACTTGGTATCATCACACTGGTCCGATTTTCCCACTTGAAACAGATCATTTTTTAAATGTGTATTCATCCTTTATTTATTCAGAGAAGTACCTTTTAGACCAAGGTGTCTTTTTCAAGGGTGTCCTTATTACAAAATATATACACATCACTATTACTGACATCAAGATTTTTAAAGGACACAATTTACACAGGCAACAATCAGTTATAACAAGGCTACAGGCTACAGACAACAATCAGTTATAACAAGAGCACTCCTCCACTGATGAATCCTTAATTAAGTTCCTAAAATGACTAAATGATACTAAAGCAACAAGTCTTGGAGTATCCTGCAGGTCATTCAATGCCCGAGGAGCACAATGACTAAAGGCAGTTCTACCCAGCTCAGAGGAGACACATTGGACCTCGAGGACTAATCTTGAGACCATGTCTGATAAGTGCTAGGTCTCCAGGTGGTAAGGGATGTAAGATAGTTTGGGAGTTCATGGAGAATTCCTTTATATACATACAAGAACCAGTGGTGGTTATTCTTGTGGTTATTTCCCACTTCGTATCTCCGAGTTTCCTACAGCTGCCGAACGTACCATTAATGCATGGCATGAAACGCAGTTTTATCCAATCAGATAACATATTCCCAGAACACGTTTTATAATTCCAAATGCCACTGTGGCGGATGTCATTGAGAGGATACAGAAAATTGTACTGAACACGACATATTATTCATGACATGATATGGTAATTACATTTTGAAGCAATTTAATGTTTTATTAACAACATTTTACATTTTTAGAAGTCCAGTAGATTAAGTCGCTCTGGCTCTAAATGTAAGTCACTCTGGTTAATTATATTTTGCAGCTATTTAATGTTTTATTACTCCTTTTTTATGACCTCCTTTTGCGCCTGATTACTGTGTTAGATGATGTGAAATGTCAGCTTGCTACTTAACCTACATTATCCATAGGCCTATGTTAAGAATAGAGAAATGTGTATTTGTGCCTCATGAATATTGAAACATTTCTCTTGGTCTCCAACAACAACATTAAACTGAATAACGGCAACTGGGAATGGTTAATACCTCCAAGCAGCTCTGCCTCTGCATGTCAACATGTTGATGAGGACTACATGACACATTTGAGTGAGTGAAGAGCTTTTTCCAGTTCATGAAACAGGTACACTTAAGACACTCTAAAGACTCTTCTCCCTTTCAAAATCATTTTGAATGGAGTTTTCAGTGCTCCTATTGAATATTTCCCATGAAGGAAGGGAATTGTTAGACACCAACTTGTCTTGTGTATCTTATGAGGCCTGGCATGGCAAGCTGTCGTGCATGGACTTCTATAACTTAGAATTATTGCCGCGTGAATCACCCCTTAAAATAGTCGCTCTTTATTCTTAAAAACATTCTCAACTCTCTGCATCAGGGGATAGTTTGTCTCCATGTTAGATAAGAATGATGGCCTCCTACCCTGAAGCACTAAAGCCCACATGTCCAGTATACAGTATCGACTGAGTCAGAATTCAAATTCTTTACACATTAATTTCCCTCAAATCTCACAATTGGGCCTTTATAAATAAAATAGCCCCTTAGCTTCCGGTTGAAATTCCTACTGCTTCTATCCAAGGGGAAACTGAAGTAATGGTTTAGTGGTTTTGAAAAGCAGCTCTGTTTTTATCTAGTGCACAATGCATTTTCAACATACATTCTCTTCCAGCAGACCTGGGTTCAAATAGTGATTTTAAATACTTGGAATAGTCCCACAATTGCAAACCCTGCCCATCTGGCACTCCAGGCAGATTCAAGCAAACACTCAAAGTATTTATCAAGAAAAAACTTTTTTTGTTCTTTATTTTGACCCAGGCATGTTCTCTAGTCATTCATATCTTTTGTGACATCCTCTAGGTCAATGTTTATGAAGGGTTTTGGCAAGTGTCAACCTTTTGCAATGGCTCGGGTTTCTATGTAATAGGATGCTACAGCACACGTGATGCTTGATCAAATCAACATATAGAATAAAAAAATGTATAGGCAGATGTCTCTCTCACTTCCAAAATTAAAAACAATTCTCCTGTAAGAATAGATAACTACCCCCCCCCCCGAAAAAAAAACAAAAAACATAACAATCAAAAACAGAATGAGGCTTCACAGTCATGCATGATAGTGGGTGAGTTCCTCACTCAGGAGTTCCCTCACATTGGCATCGATAGAAAGGTAGAGATGAGAGGTACTGCAACTTCAATGACCTCATTCCCAGCAGTCCTATGTGTTGGTGCGATGCCACTGCCTATCTCTGTGTTCCAGGTAAGGCTCATAATAAGGCTCGAAGGGACCTGGGCACTTCACAATGACTGAATGAGTGGCCTAGTTAGTGTCACAGGTTTATGCGTCTTTTGTTCGTGCAGACGATGCTCTTCTAAAAAATAGAGGAACGACACACTTTGAAGTTATGTCACACTTGATTCTGGTGTCAACGAATTGAAGTGTGGGTTCTTTGTCGCAGTTGAATGAGTTTGGCCGTCTCAAATTATAGTATAAATGTTTTGTCACTGGACCTTTTTTTTTCTCTGAATGTGTCAACCCCGTGCACTTGTTCAACCTTGAGTTCAACTTGCAAACTTTGTGAGAGTTGGATTTGAAGAACCTCATTCACTTCACATGAACTAACTGTGGGGCTTTATAGGGCCGATACAGGGCTGACACGAACCATACCGCGCTGGCTTGGATATTTTCTTTTTACATGGTCCTTTCTAGGAATGCTTCTTCTGCAACTATGGTGGATGAGTAACCAGACCAGCAGAGCTCAGCCCGGTTCGGCTCTGTAGTATTTTATAAGGTTGTGTGTTGTACTGCTTTCAATCCTAACAGTCAACCTCATTGCCCTTAAAATATTGGATTGAGTTTTGGACCTCTTCTCTCGCTGTCCTCTGTATCTACCTGCATGTCGTAGATTAACGTAATTTGAGGGATCAGGGTCAAATTCATTACAACCTGGATCAATATCTGTCCTCTCACTCTATGGCAAGGGCACTGTATCCTTAAAGTTTGAGTATCATGAAGCAGTAGGGCGAAACTTCTCCTTGGCAAAAAATGTATAGAGAATATAGATAATTTCATTTCCCCTTGAGTCCAGCACAGTATTGAGGTCACTACTAGGAATACTACTATTACTATCATTAACACTATCACTGGTCAGTAGGTCAGTAGGTCCTGTGTGGTTAGGTTGGTAGAGCATGGCACTGCTGTAGCAAGGTCATGGGTTTGATTCCAGCTGGTACTGTAGATGGAAAAAAAAAAAAATGCACTCACCATACTACAAGTCGCTTTGGGTAAAAGTGTCTGCTAAAAGGCATATTTCTATTGTATTTTCTGCATGATTTATCATAACAATTGTGGTTATGACAGCAGCTAATGCTTAGCAAAACATTTCAGAATCCCATAATATTAAATATTAATTAATGCATTAATATTATTCCTTAAATTACGAGAAGACAACCTTTGGTGTTGGTAGTCATCATCATCATCATCATCATTATCATCATCATCTTAGGATTAGTCATAGCGCTGTGTGGGAAGTGCTGGGCTCAGCTCATGCATTATGATTAAAGCACATACATTGGCAGACTAATCGTAACATGGTTCAACCTCCCCACACACCGCTTACCCAACAGATGTTTTAGCCTTTGCACGCGAGTCTGGGACTGTGAATGGGGCGAGCACTTGGAGGAGGCTCCCCTGCTGCTGTAGCATCACCCTTACCCTACCCCGTCTGGCCTGGCCTGGCCTGCGTCACATCCTACATCGCCAGGAGCTCACCACCAGAGCAGAATCACACAAGGAGGAATCCAATGGGACACTAATGCCTGATTTCCCTTATAGCATGACATCCTATCTGTCTGTATGGCGCATTAAACACTGTTGCTTTAGCTAGTGCCATATCGTTGCATGGCTGAAGATGGCAGATGAAGAGAAGTTATTGTGTTGTGCGCTGCCATGCTCTTTAGTAGCTGCTCATGTGGAATACAATGTACACACAGCCCTACACGAGGTTGTTATATGCTGCTCTGAAAAAGCATCAGCTGGAGCTTATAGTACAAATTCCTCTGGGAATGATTCTGCTCTAGAAAATGTACGGAAGGAGAATTAACTTTAGATTTTCAATGGAAAATGGGTCCAATTAAATGAACTCTGTTGTAAAATTCCTATCCAGTCATTCCTGTCCTACAGTGAAGGAAATCATATTGTTTCCAAATTGATGTTATCTGCTCTGCTTTGAAGAGATTGGCAGCTATTGACAGTCCACTACTGTCTTATCCCTCCCACATCTATTGCACATCGTATTGCCTCTGGGTGATCAGATTGCATCGTGGGTACTTGGTGCAGTACTTATATGCCTCTTGAGGGTTATATTCATCGTGCTTGCATGTCAGCTGAAGTCACAAAAACCTCCCGTGGCAGTGTACTTTAGCGCACGTTGCTGCGAACAAGCATAATGCTCGCTATAATTCGCCACTCACTGTACTTCCTAGTGTTTTGTTCAGGTCGCATTAGCACCATGGAAGCAGCGGAAAAGGAATGTAGGCTCGGAGGGATTCCACCGCACTCTTCGGGCTATGTCTTGCCCCCCCTCCGCCCCCTCTACTTCCCATCACAGTCACCACCCCTCCCCCTTTGTTCCACAAGCAGCCGCAGCCTCCTTTAGCTTCTCATGATGATGCTTAATGCAGTAATGCCACTTTGGCATGCGACAGGGAGAGTGCATGGAGTTTAACCACGCTCATGCTGACCAAAGTGTTGTATGTGAATGAGTGGCTTCGACTTGCATGTGTGTAGGATAAGTGCAACCCTCATGAGTCATGATAAGTACAGTATAATTAGCATCACTAATCATTTTTTACATACAGTACGTGCTTTCCATTGTATCCCAGCCCACTGTATCCAAAACATGTCACACACCACACAACTCAGAGTTTATTTGTTAATTTGGATCCCCATTAGCAGTTACAATGGCAACAGCTACTCTTCTTGGGGTCCACACAAAACACAACACAAAACTAGCCAAAGAAGATAAAAAGACAACAAAATAAAACAAAGCTATATCATGACAAGACAAGATAAGACAATAAGGTTAAACGAAACGAAACCACCAGCAGCAACAACAAACAACCAAATCAATCAGTTAGCTCTACAAACAATAACACAGAAACCCAAGCATGTCTGTTATTATGGGGCTTAGCTTCAACCATGAATCTCTCCGCCATGCTGTATCCGCATAGAATTTGCAGTTTATCTTACCTCAATTTAAAAAATTAAGATTTTATATATGCCATTCAGTAGACACTTTTGTTCAGTCAACATTAGCTATTCTCTCTCTCACTCCGCCATGTTCATCCGATAATGATGTTAACACATTGTGGCCTATTGATGCTGCAGTGCACATTAAGCTATGGCGTGCTTGTCCCTCTCACATAGGTGAAGTCACTGTGGGAGAAATGGAAGGTGACAGTGTTGCTACTGTAGGTCAGTCAGGGCTGCTTTTTTCCCTCTCCTCCTTGATGTATTTGCAGTTCTAATGGATTCATAACACGGCCAGACTCCTCTTCTTGTTCTATAATGGGCAGGGAGACTTCAAACGCAGTACATTATGTTGCTGTTTCTGCATTTCAGAGATATGAGAGGAATCGAGCCAATTTCTTGGTAGGAATCTTTTTCTGAATAAAACATGCCCTGGATCCTGAAAACATGGACCAATAAAGTGTGACTTTAGAAATCCAAAAACTACAAGGTACTTCAAAAGTTGTCTGTTTCACATAAAACATAGTAGGAATCTGGCATTCACAAGTTCATCTTAGAGCCTTGGTTCATAACTCATTCACTCACTTGATTTAACAAAAGACTTTCATGGGAGAGTTTGTTAGGATACCTTGAAGCCATTTTGAACATTTAAAAGGCATCTTGTGAGAGTAGAACAGTGACATCAACGTTTATGCTCACGGCATTGGCAGCATAGGACTAGCTGCTGTTACCTTCTTCTCAGAAGAAGACACTGTTGTTAACAGATGGAGCCTCTGACTAGGAAAAGTAACCCCCTCCCCTCCTCTCCTCCCTCCCCAAAGACGTAGGGTGGTGTCTTTTTTGTTTGTTTTAATTTCTACAGATCTCGTGTTCTCGTGATGGTGTGTGTGACAGTATGTGGAAGTCACATGTTAGGCAGCACCCCCTAGCGAAATATATGTCCTCCGTCCCTGTCCGTCCCTCCACCTTTCTCTTTCCACCCCCATCACAAATACTGAATGTCATTATGAAAGCCAGTTATGTCATAGCCTTCTGGCTATGTATCAGTTGTTGTAAAAAAAAAATATATATATATATGAAAAAGTAAGTGAAGTGAGTATGGTTTAGCTGGATTTGAAATCTGTCCTAGGATGTCAAATAAAATAAAACTAATGAGTGTACCTAGCTTTAATTTAACTACTTCTCATTTGATTTTGTAGCTGGTTTACTCTAGTAAATGTGAAATTAGTCTATGAAATCCACTTACTGAGTTAAAGAAAGCTGTTATTACAATCGCTTCGAAAATGGAACACCCAATTTTTACAGTGTGGCTTTACACACTACAGGGCTAACCCGAACCATATTGTGCAGGCCCTGATCTTTTTCTTTTACATTGTCCTTTTCAGCACTGTTTAAGCAACTACGGTGGATGCGTAACCAGGCCAGCCCAGTACAGTCCAGCTCATCTTAAAAAAATAAAAATAAAAATAAAAAATCCGAAATCCAGCGAGGCGGAGTGCAGTGAAAATTCTGATTTCTTCCACTACAATTTCTGAAATAAATGTTAGCATCATCGTTAATCGTTGCTAGCTAGCTAATCGTTAATCGTTGCTAGCTAGCTTGTTGCTAGCCAGGTAACGCACTGTTGTCTAGCAACAAGAATCAAGTCTCAGACAAAAACAATACCTTGGAAGGATAGTGACTTTGGAGCCAGAGAGGCAGTCATTGATCAGGCTGGTTGGGTGCATAACATTTCCTTCACATTGCAAGATCCACAGATCCACTCGGAGTTTCATAGAGGAGAGGAAATCCCTCTCTCTGCCCGGGGACATGCTAAAATATACTGTTGGGAGGAATTATGCCCAAGGTGCAGTATAAAAACGCACAGAGTATAAAAACACACACACATGCACACACACACATACATAGACACACAAACACACTCATACATTACACTTTCATAACATTTCCCTCACATTGCAAGATCCACAGGTCCACTAGGAGTTTCAGAGGGGAGAGGAAATCCCTTTCTCACTCTCTCTGCCCGGGGATATGTCTAATGTATTGCACACAATATCCTGTTGGGAGGGATTATACCTAAGGTACAGTGATGTGTAGTAAGAATGAGAACACACACACACATACACAAACACGCACATCCAAACTGTAAAAAGCCCCTCGCTAAGGGTGAGCTGAGTACATGAACATGAATTTATTAACACAAGTATGAATTAATTAAGCAATAATGCGAGACATGATTTATCGTCAATATTGTCACAGGTAGGCAGAGTTGTTACTGTAGGCACAACGTGGAGTGGAATGCTGGCAAACTCCTACCAAGTGACTATATAGACGACAAATGAAAGCCTCTCTGGCTTTATTGCTTTTATAACAGTTACACAACAAATCCCAAAATTGTGACAAGAAAACAAAAACTACAAACGTCGTCAAGGGAACGTGATACACAAATCTCACTGCGGTGTAGGAATATCATAGTAGGTCGAACACATCTCGCCAATCAAAATACTTGTTATCATCAACCCGTTGTATAAGACTGATTTATTCACTTCCATTTACGATACATCTACCCAAACAACGGTTCCACTCTTCTACAAAGAAATGTGCATGCATGCAGCAGAGACATCCAAACAAAATCACTGCATCTCAATAGATTGTAATGCCATGGCCCACGCTGTAGTTCCATAAGAATGTCAGCAAGGGCCATATCTGCTATCTCTGCCCATAGTCATTAGCGGATGGATCCGTGAGCTCTGTTGGTCTATTGGTTAATACCCTTATTGCCCTAGCTACCTCCCAGCAGGAGGCGGTGGGCAGGGCAGCAGAGTGCCAGATGACAATCTGCCTCAGCATTGAAGCTCAGTCCCCTCCCCCCTCCCCAGTCCCCACCCCCCAGTCATGGCAGCAGGGCATCTACACTTACAAAAACCCGGCAGACGGATAGACGTGGACAAGAGATGGACAGACAGGCTGCCGAGCCTGCAGGCCTCATACGCTAGCATAGCATATCCCAGCGCTGTCATCAAGCAGCTCCAGTCCCCAGAGCCGCGGCTCCACTCCATCTGCTCCCATTGGGCCGCAGAGGAGATCTCAAGAGGAGATTTACGCACCCCCACTATACACGCACACACACACACACACACACACACAGACACACACAGACACACACACACAGACACGCGCACACACACACACACATCTGTGTCCACTGCAGCACACATGGGGATGTCAAGGGACTGGCATCATCAAGTTAGGATTACAGTTGCAGGAGTTTCGAACACCTAGTGTAGAGCCAGTCAGTGAAGCTCAGACCCTAAGTCAATCTATTGCAGATAGAAACATTTATGTTTTTTTGCCAAGATAGCACAAGTCAAGTTTGAAATCGCCAGCTTTCCAGCTAACTTAGCCCTTTTGCTACTGAAGTCTGCTTTCTCCATCATTATTTTGATGATGACGTGATACAGGGTTAGATTTAGAGTTAGGGTTAGGGTTATGAAATGTTGTGCCCAATTTACCCACATGTTTAGCAAACTAAACGGACGGCTTTCGGCAAATATGAGTGCAGGCAAAAGTTGAGCTGGTTGGTTAAACCTCATACAGCCTACTACAGTAAATCCATGCACATTTTGCTGAAACGCTTACCAATAAATTACATTACACCTACCACATCTAATCAATGGCACATCAGCTGGAAGTTTATGGAGTGGATCTGTCTGTAAATTCATACAGTGAAAGTCACTATACGTTCACAACAATGTTTCCAAATCTCAGTTTCTAGAGTTGAGAGTTCTAGAGTTTCTAGTACGTTCTAGATAGCTAAACAGTCACTGAGAAACTTTACCTGTTACAAACTCTTACTGTTGGTGTGGGCAGCTAGCTAGCTGGTGGTTGACCAGGTTTGCATCATAAATGCATGTCTCAGCTGTTTGACAAAAATGAATGTAACTATTTGTCAGTTATCACTGGCTGGTATACTTTTATTTCATATCAATCAAATATCAAATCATGCCGCCAATTATGATCAAAGATATTTGACTGAGCAGGGTTTTACATTGTGAGTGGACGAGTGTGGGCTGTACTGCCTCCCAGCTGACGATTGAAATGTTTGCAAGGCTATTATAATATGTTCAAAGGCACCCTATGCAGGATTGTGCCCTCTTTTGACTGCAATGGGAATTGCAATGACAATTAAGAATAGTGTCTCCTCCTCTCTCCCTCCCCTTGCTCAATGCAAACTACTTCTACACTCACCACGCACTTTATTAGGAACACCTGTACACCTTCTCATGGTGGAGGTGGTGTAATTTCTTGGCACACTTTGGGCCTGTTAATACCAATCAATCATCGCTTGAATGCCACAGCCTATTTGAGTATTGTTGCTGACCATGTGCATCCCTTCATGGCCACAATTTACCCATCTTCTAATGGCTACTTCCAGCATGATAATGCACCATGTCACAGTAATGATTCAGCATGGTTATTTAGGAGAAAAAAGCTAACTGAGGGGTAACATGCTTGCCACACACACACAATAGGCAAACAAAACAGCCAATAACTTTCACTAATCCCCATGTGGACAGTATTCCAAAAGACGGATTACAATTCCTGGAAAAATAAAACCACTTCAGCAATGTCCATTTTCAAAAATATAGCTTTCTAACACTGACTAATTTCAAGAGTAACAAAAAAGGGAATGGGGTTGTTGTTCTCGAAACATCGCTTCTGCTCTATGGCAATCAAAATGTGACCCTTTGCATTTTGTGTGAAAGCAATGACAAATGACAGTTTTGCTAAAAATGTTACTGTTGTGTTCATTATGTGTGATGGGAATGTAAAGTGTAAATTAGCACAATGTTGAGACTGATCATACTGAATGGTGTGTGGGATTTAAAACCATTTAGTAACATACTGTACATAGTAACATGTGTTCTTTTAAACAAGCACCAGAGGGTGCCATAGCCCAAGGTAATGTTATGAGCTACGCATTGACAATATCTACAATAAGATAATCTGAAAGAAACATCAGGACTAAACACACACACGCTGACATACCTGGTTCAACACACGTGCAAACACAAGGTCAAACTGTTACCTGGGGGGGGCAGGGAGGGGGGGGGGGATATGCCTGCAGCTCATTAATATGAGGAAATTCCGTCCCATCTGCTTTGGTCTTGAGCTCTTAATTCATCCATACAACAGTAGTGTATGTTCATCAGAATGCCACATTGTCAACAGACTTTCACACAATGTCACACAATGACTTTGTCATTTACATGGCTTCACTGACATGGCTGTAAAATCGGAAGATCCCAAGACTATATTACTACTAAGATTACATAACAGGTAAAAGTTCACATTGTGTTGCTTGATTATGGTTAAAAATCAACCTGACTTCAGGCTCTTTAAGGATGTACACTTTGTAAATAGCTGACAAGCTAATGAGGTGTGGCATTCTGGAGTCAGTTTCCTGAAAGTAAAGTAGCACTTTATTATCTCTTTTGAGGCCCACTCCTTGACCAGCAGTTCTTCATTTAACAAATGTTGTTCTTTCCCAGAAGATTGACCTGAAAATATTGATTTTACAATTGTTACTCACATGTGACATTGTGGTTGTTTTCGAGAGAAATTAAGTACTACTGTCACTGCTGCCAGGAAACTGACCCCTTATCAGTTCTTCACCATTAAACTGGAAGGGATTACTGAGCTGGCTAAAAAACAGCCAAATAAACTGATTAATGACGCAGTTGAGCAACCCACTAAAGTACTACTGACGGGAACAGTGATTGTGGTTGATTAATAATTTCAGTTTACATTACAGTTGTCAGATCAGTGATAGGCTGCTTGATCAGGCCATCTTGTCACTCTGTCCCCAGAAGGATTTGTTTTGTCTTAGGCCAGTTGTTGGTGCCATTCCCATACTCAGCACGTGGTAAACGCGGTGACCTCGGCATGGGCTCCGGCAGCCCATATGATAAGACAGAGAGCAAGAGGGGTTGAGCGAGGTCATTCGATTTGTTCTCTCTGGTACTTTTCCACTGCTTGTACTATAGTTTAAAACTGGGGACCATGGCTCCTCAGAGATCCTGCACATTGTATTCAATTATTGAAAGACTCTGATGGTCTGATCTCATCTTTTGACTTCACACATCACACCAGAACCCAATCAATACTAACCCTGCATACACACCAAAGGTCAAACGTGGCAATTCCCTTCCCTGAGGTGCTAACCTCTATTTCAGTAAAGCACCACTGTAGCTTTTTCTTTATGGGTTAGGGTTAGGGTTAGGGTTAGAAGAGCTAAGCCTTTTCATTATATAAACTGGCACATCTATTTAAATTGTTGTTAGGGGTGTAGTTCTTGGCATGCAGTGAACTAGTGATCTAACGGCTCAATTAAATTAAAAAGTATCAATGCTGAATATACTGTACTTTTTGTTCTTTGGTCAAAAATAATCACAGCATGGTTTGGGGCGCTGTACAAACAGTACAAAATGAGCCTTCTGACATATACTGCATATAAACGTAATAACAATATAAACAATCCATGTTGGGTCCAGTCAATTCCAGTTCAGTCAATTCAGGAATGTCCTTCAGGAAGAAGTTTTCTTGCGCACACATGCTGTACATTACTCTAGTTGTCTGTCCCTTTTTATGCACACACGTATTTTGTCATTAGGTTAATTAGGTTCTAATTGATTCCATTGATTCCATTGATTCCATTCCATTTGAAACTCCAGTGAGGCGAGTGAGATGTGATGGGAAGGGGTTGGGGCTTTGATTGACAGTGGTTGCACTATTAATAAAAGTAATGTAAGTGTGTGCAATTACAATACAGCCACACCCGCCTTGGAATCAGAGATAATTATCATGCTTGAGATATACTGCACAATATTTGCTTTATGACAGACAGAGATAGAAAGCAAACATCACAGAAGTTCATCTGTTCAACTCTTTATTCCAAATGCATGTTGCACAGTACAGAGTGTGCAGGGGGCACATCCACCCATAATTCACAGGCAATGGGGCCTCTCCAGGAGCGCCTGAGGACACACACTTAGTTTATATAGTTGGCTGAAAATGGCACCTGGCAGTAATGACTCTCCTGAGTGTTTTCACTGGACTACTTTATCCAGCCTTCTCTAAATGACGTCAATAGGCTGGCGGAGAAAGGGAAATATAGACTTGCTAATATACAGTACTGTAGTGCTTATGCAAAGGCTCAGGGTTGGGGGTATCCATTGTAGTATAAACTCAAAAGTGTTTGACGTATCTCACAACACCACAGGTGGTCAATACAGAAGCCCTAAAAGTTACTCTTTTTTTTCTTTACTCCGTTTCCCTGTGATAACAACTTAATTTTATTTATGTCATTATCTCGAGATAACGGGATCATTTTCTCGAGATCTCTAGAAAACAAAGTAATGGGAAACCCGAAACAACACGAAACGTTGTTTTCAAGAGATAACAAATAAATCTAACGTGAGATTTTGTTAATACACTCATGGAAATACCCTTACACTTGCAATGACAGAATTATTAAAATCACAATGAATTTGACCATAACCATGCTTCTAATGCTAAAAATGTGTCTTGATGATTGCCAAAGAAAAAGATGCTGTCACTTGCATGGAGGAATTCAGACACGAAAAAAAAAAAAAAGAGGAGCGCATCTACAGTAGAACAACCAACCAGGTTGGTTAAACTCAATTCACCGTTCTACAGACAGTTGTGATGTGTCAGCTGATCCTAGCCTGCTAGCCTGATGCTAAGTGACAGTAATTTCTCCAGTATGTTTTCACTCTTTCACCTACCCCATATGATGGGTCTGAAAAGTAACCTTGTCTTGTTGGTTATGCAGTAGTCTCGTTCCTCGTTCTGCCCGAATGCGCGAAAAGTCTGGTGGACCAACGCGTTAAACTTGGCCTTCATTACGCTAATAGAAAGACCATAGAAAACGGACGGCGCATAGCCATTGGCTTAATCTATCAACCAATCAACCAACAAGACCTTTCCCCCTAACCCTCCCCCTTATTTACTTTCCCAAGGTATGCACTTGCATACTCTGCAACATGGACATATCAGAACAAGTTTTTGATGCAGTTCTGTCACGGATGTGCAAACTACACACAGTAACATCAATAAAGGATGTACAGAGAATTTGTTTGAGAAAACTAGTGCCCAAAAGAGATGTTTTTGCTTGCTTGCCAATAGGTTATGGCAGAAGCTTAATGTACCAGGCATGGCCAACACTGTTCTCCGTGTTAGCGAAGACCACCGCCATCAATGGCCAGACAACTGATTTTACAAGTGTTATGTCCTTTACTGTCGATCATGGAGACAAGATTCCAAGATAAATTCCAGGCTTATCTGCGCTGTGCACAATAGCCTGGGGACGAGGTTAGTTATGCAGAAAACAAATCTCCATTTGAAAAAAAAAAAAAAAAAAAAGTTGATCTAATTGAACACTGAAAATCTTGGGAGGTGGTGACATTTTCCATTTTTATTTCAATAATTATGATATAAACAGCACAAGAAAAACTAAAGGTGTCATTTGTTTTTAATCTCAGGGTACACAGTTAGTTTGATTGCTGCATTGTAATCGGGAATACAAACAAATACATAAATGTTTATCAATCGCCTGTCAAAGAACACAATGCTCCACTCTTCCCCTTTAAACATCAACTTTATTTATAATTCTGACAAGTAGTGAGATTTGTGGGTTTTTTGTATAAAGCTAGCAAATGGTTACTTAATATAAATATTTATTTATACCAACATCAGATATTCCTTACTGCAGTTCCAAAATGCAGGTCGCTCATACATCTTGAATGAACTCTGGAGTCAGATTGCCAGAATAAAAGGCATTGCATAGACAAATACAACTGGAATGGAATATCATAGCGCAGGGCTTGTGTGAAATATGAAGACTGCAATGTTTGTGGGTCTATTATCATACCAGCTTCATAGGGTTGTTATTTCTGTTCCAGCAGACTCTGTACTTATACACATAATATAACCCAAAACAAACAAGAAACGGAAGCCAAACAGGTGCTTGATGAGGTCATGTCAAACAAACAAAAGACATGGAGTGGCCAAAATTGGATGCAAGGGTTTTTAATGGTTATACATACTGTATGCGTGGTACATTCGACTAGTCCGGCTGATGAAGACGTTATAGTTGAACCTATTGTTCTGCTGTCACTGGGACATTATGAGTTCTTAGAGTCTCTGTACCACGCATATGTATGCCCATTAATACCTCTTGCATCTTTTGTTTAATCCATATTACTTTTGAGTCCATGAATGTTTCAGTGCAGTGTTGTGGTTTGGGTTTAAGGGGTGGAAGGATGAGAGGGAAGGGAGCCACTCTGACTGTACTGAGATGAGGAGGTGCCACTGTCCACAGGGACGGCAGATGGCCTGGAGTCTCCCCCAGGCTCTCCACTCCCATTGGTCCCTGGTCACTGCTCACTCGTATGGTCCAAGGCTGAGTGTCTGTCATGGCATAAAGCCCTGCACTGCAGTGACATACTGTTCTGCACTGTCCGAACACGCACGCGCACACACACACACACACACACACACACACACACAAGATGGTCAACTCCTGGGCTCCTACGATGATGTGTTGCACTATAAATCAATCAATTTACAATCAACACCAGTATTCAGTGGTTATTTGTGACTGTCTGTGGTCATTCTGGATACTCAAGCAAGTTTACGGTCAACTCTCTGTGTTCTGAAATACAGTAAGCTAATCAGCTGCACTGTGTACCATACACCTTAGAATACAGCATTGTTGCACTGCCTACACAACAATTAGCTCAAACATGCCACATTAATGGGTGGCTAGCTAGGTAAAGACATTTTACCATTCTATCCATCTGTCTGCAACACTATTCACTGGTATCTACTGGGTATATACTAACTGGAAGCATCATTTAGACACTTTAAAGAGCAATTTTTACATTGTTTTTTCAGTAAAAATATGTCAATATATTTCATTTTTCTGATCACTAGGACACTATTGAGAAACTTTGACTGAGTAAGCCACACACCCCTCAAAATGCTGTTTTCCATTGTTGCTTAGTAAAAGGTAGACAAGTGTCTAAAATCTAGAGTCATCACTGAAATTTGTAGCACAACACTCGCCATTAAACATGGTACATTTTTGTGTTTGTGATGGTTGCTTGAACTCGTCCATTTTTCCAGAGCAAGAGTTTTTTCGTGCATGGGTGAGATTTGACTTCACTGCAGTCAGTGCAGCCCAAACAATTGGTTTCTAAATCATTAACTAAGATTTCCAGTTAATTCATTTTTTAACCATCCAGTGCCAACTCCTGTGTCAGAGCAGCAGGTGGTACAGTAATTCAGTAGCTAGCTTAGCTAGCTGACTTGCATCTGCTGAAACCTAGCTTACCAACAAAGTTACTTTAAATGATGATTGAAAGGTAAAATTGTCATTGTGTTATAAATAGTTACCTAGTGTTTGAGTGCAGAGCTAAGATTGTAATCTATTACTCTTCTATAACTTGCTGGCTTTCTAGCCTAGACTAGACATTTGGACGGACAAGACGGAGTAGATAGCCACGCAAATACCTATAGCTTTTTTTCTGAAAAGGTGAAAACTGTTGAAAGCCTCATAAAATTGAAACACAACATATTGAAATACTGAAGATACAAGTTAATCAATACTGATTTGTGTTGTCTAACTTAAACATTGCTCTTTAAGGGACTATACAAGTGTCAGGAAGCATTTAGATACATACACCAAAGTGTCTTTTTGATTACATACTGTACATAAGGCAAGCATTGTTGTTTTTTAAGGTGAGAAATACAGATGTGTTCTGTTCAAGTAACAAACTCCTCTGGAAGCAGGAAGTGATTTGTAATGTAAAGTACTGTATGCAGCAAGGTAAACCACAGGGGCCAGTGCTGAACTGAAAATTAAACTCTGGACCATAAATTAAACTCTGGAAAAGCTGGACCAACAGTATGTGCCAAACTCAAATATGATGGGAAATAAATTTAAAGCTGTATTTATACAGTGGCTGAGGCAATATAATGCACTTGTACGTACTTCATTTAATGTTGATTGTGTCTATACTGTGTTATGCATGGGTCCTAATAAAGAATAAATAATAATGAACATGCAAGAGATTAGGCTCCCAAAGATATAGCCAATATACCTTACTACTTTGTGATTGGAAAAGTGATTTTTCATTTTTTTCAAAACAGTGAATGCGATAAATCTTCAGCCTTAACAAAAAATGTTTGTTGGTCATTCAGTGGCAGTGAACAAAATTGGGATTTTCTTATGAGTAAAAACAAACAAACATTTTTGAAGTGGCTGCATTAAAATATTGATGCAGCTGGGAATAAGGGTAGAGAGGTTCTGTGAGGGGCGCTCAGTGGCGTAGCACACTAAGGCGCTTACCATATCATCGCAAGGTCCCTTGTTCGATTCTGGCCATCGACATATCCTGCATGTCATCCCTCCTCTCTCTCACCCATCCTTCCTGTCAATCTCTGCTATCTCTATCCCAATAAAGCAGAAATGCCCTAAAAATATATTTATCTGTGAAACTACAGTACATTACAGTTAATAAATTACAGAATCATAGCAACATGTGTGGAAATATAATATTGACTTTATAATCATGATTCTATAAAAAATGGTCTCAACTCTCATTATTGTAGCCAACATTTAAACTCACAAGATGAAACTTAGTTTCATACCTAGTATTATGTCTTCTCGGGTTTGAGCTTGTTCGTGGAAAAGAGTACATTGAGGATGAAGTGTATATTGAGGCCTGCTCCTCCTGCGGTGCAGTGGTAATGGTGTCTGAGTGAATGGCCTCTCCTTGTCACTGTGTGAGGGTGTATCAGTATGTCATATCCTTCAACATTGTAGCGCCTTGTCAATACGTGTGGTATCACAGTCAAAGCCACCATTTTGACCTGGGTGAAATCCTCCATCATGTCCTCCATGGGCTCTTATTTGTGCTTGTTGAAGGAACGTTCTTCAACATTTGTCAGGAGCACAGCAATGAATCCGGAACAAATTACAGAGAATCAAGCATCTAGTCAGTGTGGATATTGAATCACTAATTAACCAGGGTGACGTTATCTAATCAAAACCTCTACGAAAGAACACACAAAAGTAAAGCATCGTCATGGAAGAGTTTCCAGTGTTTCTGTTTTCAAATGGAAGTACATGAATGTGCCTGCATGCTCTCTCTCAGTCTCTTGAGCCTAATAATGGACTGGATGGCGAGGCACTGCTTCAGTTTATGGCAAGGTTTGGCTTAATACTTCCTCTTTATCAACCTCCCTCTTTCCCCCCTTTGGCCGCCACATGTGCTGCCACCCCCTCTCCCTCAGGGACCCGTGTGTCTCTGGTGTCTGTAGCAGGCCTGTCCGGGACCCTGGTGGCCCCACTGGCAGGGGTCCGGCAGTGGTCAGATGGTAGTGTAGATGTAGACAAAGATGACCACCAGCAGGTTGAGCACGGTTCCGATGATGCCTAGCACAGCCAGGATCCGCTCCTCGCGGTCGTCCACAGGGTCCTCTGCAAGGGTGCGGGCGTGGGTAACGCAGACATGCCGGCCGTGGGGGACCATGTTGACCATCAGTAAGCCCCACCCCCACAGGGCGCTACGCCTAGAAGGGGGGGACGGGGGTAGAGAGAGAGGAAAGAGAAATACCAAAACGGTAAGCAGATGGTACAAACACACATAAGCACACACACACACAGTGTTTGTGATAAGGGTCTTAGTATTTGACACTGCAACATTTAATTTTAGCCATGCAGGCATTGAATATTAATCAAGGAAGTGGAAGAAGTTAACGAAGAATAAAACTAAAGTTGACTTTTTTTCTTATGACCCAGATATGAGGACCAAGACCGAGGATTGGTCGTGGCTGCTAATTTGATTAGATAACCCTTGCTATGGTTCCAACAGACAGAACAGCGAGAGGTGGGGCTGGGATGGGGAGCCCATGGTCTCTCTTCCTGTCCTTGTTCATGCCACAGTCCCAAGTGTTAATTCAACATGATGCAGACGTCAAACTGAATGTTTCATCATCCAATTCCACCCCCGTCATGTGACGACAGTTCTGTGCTACTTTGTCACCGAGAGACCGTTCAAGTGGACTGAACTCGAGAGGACACATTGTCAGTGGGTGTCTTTGGAGTGCTCTGTGTGGATACGGCATGTACAAGAAGAGAAAAGAGAAAGGCAAACACAGAAACAAACTCTTTTCTCTGCCACACTTCTTGGCTTCTTCTTTTAGTCCGAACAGGACTGGATAAACACTGTAGGGACCAACAGATGTTATAGCAGCAGAGGAGGGCCCATGAGGGGCTCGGAGACAGTGATGTCTCCCCTCCCTCCGCTCTGATGTGACTTAGCCATTCAGCGGTGAAACACGATTATTTCCGACCCAATTAGGGGGAAATACATGCGGCACCTCCTAGCTCTAGGGCGAGCCAGTCACTCGCACAAGGCTCCGGTACCTCTCTCTCTCTTTCTCCATAAAAGAAACAGTTTCCTAGCCAAGAGAGAGTGGGGGGGGGGGGGGGGGGGAGTCACAGAGCTGGGGGGGGTGGGGGGAGAGAGAGAGAGAGAGAGAGAGAGAGAGAGAGAGAGAGAGAGAGAGAGAGAGAGAGAATTAAATAAAAGTTAGATGTAAGGAGGACTAAAGTGTCAGGTATCACATTATCTGTTGATCCACCAGGTACACAATGGTCACAGGAAGTATCTTCACTCGATTATGTTTTCGATTACCACAGAAGTACTTGATATACCTTGCCCAGTACATCGGGTGAGAGGAGTTTGCACTTGGATCGTCCTCGAAACATGAAGGACGGAAATCTACTGAGCTTGAGAAAGCTCCTACCTTGCCCCCAGAGTTGTTTACGGAAGCTAGCTAGTTAGTTAGAAGTTGGAGATGTCCTACAGTCTAAAAACAAAAAGCTTGTTTTGTTTTACATTTAAAAACGGGTTTGCTCATTTTTTAATTGTATCTAATTCCTGAATTGTATATTTCTACCAGAGCTCTATCTGCAACTGGTTAGTGAGTGATTCACAGGTATTCAGCACAGATCAATAAAAAATTGCCTCTCTAAAACCCCCCACGGTAAGGCAGTGAGTCTTGGTGCCTTGTACCACAGTGGTGACTGTGTGTTGGGATCTGATGGGATGGGTGGGAGTGAGTCACAGTATATGGTTTCATCATCAGTCACATGTGAGGCCTGGGATCCTGTAGCACAGCAAGGCTTCTCCTTGACACATTCTGGGATTTGTTACACATTAAGTACACTGCATCTGCAGTATGAAACCACAATGTAGTTACATGGGTCTTAGGCCACTGATGTACCATTCCTCTACTGTTCTTCATCATCATAAGAGTATTTGTGGCAAAGTAACAAACCTCATAAAATGCTTGTTTCACTTTGTTTCACAGTTGTTGTCACCTACCCAGTCCTCACTCTAAAATAGTCTATTATAGACTGACTTGAAGATAAGATAATAATGTAATGCTTAGGAAGTAAACCCCTGAGAAGCAAGTCACTGTGACTGACATGGCGGCTTACATTAGAAACATACTTCCAATCATCATATGTAAGACTATAAATATATGCCACTTATTCTAGTCAATATCAATATTATATCAGAGAGCCGGTCCATACACAATTCTGTGTATGTTCAGAGAATGTATTAGTGATGGGTTCAGAGACTTGCTGAGATTACAAGATTTCACTCTGCAACATTCATAAGGGATCCGGGAGAGAGCCATCGATGATTAATGCACTTAAATGTCTTTTAAGAGCACTGGCGTAGTGGAACGATAGAGAGAGACATGGAGCAAACTCAATTTTGGAGCCTGGATTCCCATCTCCACAGCCCTCATTACACTCGAAACCATGTGATTTAAACAGCGGAGAAGACCAAAAATAGCAAAACAGTTACGCACAGACAATCTTCCCCTGGAAGAGATTAATGAATACTTCATAATAACTCTAATTTATAAGCCACTTATAGATATAACTCTGACTCGGAAATTTGGACCAAAGCCTATGGAGAGCTTTAAACATAAAAGGGTGTTATGTTGCACCAAAAGCCTTGTAAAAGCCTATAAAAGAAGTATGGTCATAGAAATCAAGCAAGTCAAGTGTAAGTTTTACATTGTTATTGATATCTCCCCTGTAAGAAGCCCCCCTTGATTGTGTCTCATCAGTTCTGTCATCAAAAACCTTTTTTAATTCTACTAGAAAACGTATAATCATTATTTGAAAGATAAGAGCACCAGTTAACTAGTAATGAAGGACCTTTTTGTGGATTGGGGATTAGAGCGATCAGACCCTCTGGACTTGCTGTGTCGGATATTAGCTGTGGTGTTTCTGCATACTCTCATGATTTGAAGAGACAGCTACCAGAGGCAAAAAGGTGAAAATCAGGAGTTCACTACCCCAGAACATCCCTGGCCAATTGTGAACAAACATGTGTTTCCCCTAGACACTCAATTTTAGAAAACATTTTTCGGGACGAAAACAGTGGTCGTAAATGAAATATTTCTTTCCACGGATCTCTTATTGTAAAGTCTTACCACACATTTTCAAATGCGTACAGTAACACTATTACTCCCATGCATGAACTAGTTTGGTCTTTTGAAGTCTACTTTTCATCGAGTCTATCTAAGAACTTTAAAAATGATGCGCAATGTAAGAAATTCTGAGATAAACAGCCAAATTTCCCACTATCTCTCTGTCTCTGTCTCTCTCTCTCTCACACACACACACACACACACACACACACACAATCTGTGCTCAGTGAGTACAGTAGGTCACTGAATGTCCCAGCTTTTACTCAACCCTAATTGGTACTTAAATCAGTCATGGTAAGTTGTGTCAAAGACTAGAGGTACATCTTCAGTGTATAGTGCCCTACATAAAGACCATAGTAAAATGATTGCATTACTTATTCAGTGAACTGTGAGATGACTTAACAGAAGTTGGTTTCCCTTTTCAATCAAAACACCCCACCTTAAATGTGAACTCAGGGATATGATAGCATAGCACATTTATAACTCAGGGATATGATAGCATAGCACATTTATAACTCAGGGATATGATAGCATAGCATATTTGCTTCATAGCAAAGCAAGCTGGGCGATGCTGCCAGAGACTTTCAAAAATGTAGATGCAACAGACTAGATCAGTCTGCATAATATCAGTCTGCTTAATAAATATTTTACAGTTAAGTACTGTAGAACATATAATGGGCTCTGGGATTCGCAGACTCCAGTACAGTACAGTTCCTGTCCGAATGATCATCTTGGGGGCGTAGGAATTAAACACTAAGGACGCGAAGTTGTCAGTGAGTCTCCAACCCCCCAAATGTTTTCACTGTAGTTCCATCTGAGCTGCTCGCGATGCCCCTCCCGTTTTCGCCCTGCACTCTGTTTACAACCTGACCTGCACACAATTAAAACGTGGCGTTAGGTTGAGATGTTTTTGATGCCATCATTTAGCAGATGAGTAGTGTGCATTCAATTCTCTTTTTTAAAGAAAATTCTGTTTGAAATCAACCTTCCAATCCATTTCATGCACCTGCTCAACTTCTCTCTGTTTGTTGATAGAATCCATGGTGCTGGTAAACTTCACCGGATAGATGCTCATCATCATACATTTTTCGAGAGTCTGAATTTGTGAGATGTTAATGATAGCTTCGAAAGAGAAGTAAATATTGGGAATAGGCATTGTTTCAATTAATCAATTTTCCCAATTAATCTGTGCTGGAGCACCAGGCACTGAAGATGTTGCCAAAGAGTGATCAAGCCGTAATAAATAAATATTTATTTTGCATCATATAATCACGTTGTTCCCCATGTTACAATTAATCCAAGGATAACATGGTGTATGATGCAAAAACATGTATTGCCTCAATGAATACAGTAGTATTGGATTCTCAATTCAGATCAATAACGTCACAGTGATCTGATACACTGCTCAATATGTATCCACGACAGTACCTCAACAGACACATACCTTACTGCTCTGCAATCAACTACAGATAAGCTCTGAACGCCCCCCAGAACCTTATAATGGCTGTTTGTTGATGCTTACTGTCACCTAAATTGACCACAGATTGTCTCTCTCTTTTCCACTCTCTTTCCTACTGTTCAATTTCAATTCAATCCCATATTTATACACTATGAAAGTACGTCACAAACTGCAGAATGTAAACATAAGTGGAGACACTCATTTTGGTTGGTGCCATTATGATTGCTAGCAAAAGAAAGTCAGCGCGGTAGCTAATTGATGGTAAAAATGTTTTAGATTAGATTAGATTAGATTCAACTTTATTGTCATTGTGCAGAGTACAAGTACAAGTACAAGTACAAGTACAAGTACAAGTACAATTTCCAGTAAATGTAGTAAATATTCCAGTAGCCTATTTTTTAGCTAAGGTTCAGATTTACTTATGCAATCACAATCATGACAGTGAAGTCTGTCTTCAAAAGAGTGTCTCTCCTTATGTTTGCGTTCTGTGACATACAGACTTTCATAGCGTATCCGAATGAAAGGGGAATCCAGTGTTGCCAAAGCACTCACACACACACACGTCTCTCTCTAGCATCAGCCCCGCAGGTCAAAGATTATTCACCCCCCACCGCCCTCTCTGCGGAGTGGTGATGTCCACCCACTACATTGGTTACCGTGATATAGAAACAGGGGTTATTGCGTAACACAGCCATAATGTGATTGTTCTGGGTCGTTACCCATAATGGGAAGAGTCTGTGCTTTTGCTGTCTGTCTGTGGCCTTTGGGCTAGTAAAAGGCAATGCGTTAATGCTAAGAGTTTCTAGCCATTGTTGCGGCTGTATACTGTAGAATGAACTAGTGCTGGCTGGATGGAAGTATATAGGCTCATTAGTCTGTCATTTTTGGCTCATATGTGATTTCAGTTATGAGCCGTCTGCATTCATTAAAATGGCTAAATATATAGTGTGCCTAAGACCACAAGACTTGCTGTCTTTGGTGGTGCTATGATATATGTAATATAAGACAGCAGTAGGGACCCATATGAAACTGATGCCCCCCCCCCACGCCATGCACCCACAGGCACCAACACACATTCCCCCCTACACAGACACTAGCACCCACACATATACACCCACAACCACTCGGCCACCTCCCCCATCCCCTCCCACACACACACACACACACACACACACACACACACACAGATGAATCACAGAGAGTGATGACAGAGCAACCAGATCCTTATGACACCGGAGCCCTTACACTGGCCTCATTATAAGCTTGGATGGGCAGGCAGCGCAGGAATATCGGACCCGGGGGCCACGGATGACTGTCAAATCACCTCCCGTTCCTTCGCTCATCTTTCGCTATTCCCCGCTGAGATTAGTGACTAACCGTCCTTCCGACCAGAACTGACACTGGTTTCAATCCCTCGCTTCCCCTTCTTCCGGTGTTATCTCTCCCAACTCCACTTCCCATTAGCCTCACCCGTGACCTCTTTTTGGGAGCTCTCCTAATGATCGTTCAAGCGAGTGGCTGGTAACTGCGCTGTCCTCCTTCTCCTGCAGTTTCTCTCCTTTTATTCAGCGTATATTAGAAGGAGCAGCGTATAATTAACCTATTTACTTGGCAACACTATTTAGGTTGGATCTTCATTAAGGCCCAGCCATCTGACCCGATGGGGATGCTTTTGTTCTGTTTTGTTTTTCTTTTCTTTTTTTCTGGGGGGTATTCATTTTTTATACTTTAGCTGCGCTGGATAGAGCTATGATATAGGAATATTCTAAAAATGAATGCCCGCCCATTGGGAGTTCCAGTCAGGCTCAATGGCAAACGTTCAAAGTATTTGGAAGAAAACAAATTCTATTTTCTACTGTCATCTATTTTCACCTAGGAGTCTGCTGCTGGCTCAGAACCACACAATGCCCGTAGAAGCTGCGGTTCAATCCCCATGGGGCCCACTTCTCTCATACTGCGCCCCCACCCCCTATCTCCATCTCCCCATCTCTCTCCTAACTGTACAGATAAAGATGAGGAGAATTAAATTCTATCTAAAAAGGCAGATACATTTGATTGATTGACATTTGATAGACCTCTGGGACCTGTGGGAGTCCTCAGGGCTGTCGCCAGTGATGGATGGGTGTGCTTCTGAAAAATACTCTCCCATTCTTTTATTTCCGACGTGCGACACGCACCCAGGGGGACCATTCACCACAGTCAGGCACGTGAAAAACATTCAAATCAATGAGGCAACACAGCAACACCAAATCTGACCATGGAAATAAAACATAGAAGTGAATTCCCACAAGGTTGAATAGCCACACATGGATTAATAAAAAAGCACACAAGAAAAACACATCAAGATCTTAATTCTCAGACTATGTTCTCCAATCAAATAAAGATCTTAATTCTCAGACTATGTTCTCCAATCAAATAAAGATCTTAATTCTCAGACTATGTTCTCCAATCAAATAAAGAAGGGCTATAAAAAGGCCAATAGTTATTTAGAGAGAGAGCTTTGAGTCTCTAAACTCTTAAAAGAGTGTTATCCACTGACTCTGGTACAGTGTCCAATCCAATCCTGTGCAATCATCATTGATGCTCACTCCACTACATGATCTGAGAACCAGGTATTCTTTGGTAGTGCGGGATGTAAACAAGCTGCTATGCTAACATCACATAGTGTCTTGTGAATCACATACTAAAAACAGTTTTCAGTTCTTGAGAAAGCAAAACTAAACATATTTTGTTCTCACAAATACTCCAGGGAGCCACACCAGGGTACCAAATTAATTTGTGAAAATGGCCAATGTGTTGATGTGAGGGTATTTCCAAGTGAAGCTGTCTGACCATACAACCTATTGGAAAGACAGAACTCATATAACACATACTGGAAATCACGCCTCAGGGTCAGCAGCCTGACCTTTGACCCTGCTCACCTTCCAAACAAGCCCCTGTGGGAAAATGACACAATGCGAACAGGCAACACTGACACAGATGACACACATCTATTCCGATTGGATTTAGTTTTTTTACCAGGGGAAGCCAGGTAACTGTAATCATTACTGAGCATATCAGTGTTTTTTTCTCGTAATAACTACATGGCAAGAAAGTAATAATTCCGGGCCAGGCCAGTAAACTCAATCCAGTGCAGATCGACATCTTTGCGTTTTGTTGGGTGATGCGTAGGGTGTGAGCATCTGCGCGACACTGAAACACAACTGACACTGAAGTCCTGCACATACACACTATTTTATGTCTGACATTATTTCATCAAGTGTCCATGAAGATATTATTGGTTCTAAATTAATGTTTATCCAAGGACATTGCGCCAAACATCTCAACTAAATTATATGTCTGCATGCAGACATTTATATTGAAGTAACTCAACTTCCTCAGACCTGACAACGATTTGTACTGTCCCTAACAGTTTAAATATCTAACTTCTACTTCTTATGTAACATCCAGGCTGCCATTAATGTCAATTATGGATGGGTTCGTTGGTACAATGAGAGTCATTCTCTCAATGCGAATCATTCTCTGAGAACGAATATGTAATAACTACACACGGTACAGTAACCCACATGCCACTGTATGTAGTACTAGTCCATTCCCAATTGGATTTTCTGTGTTCAACAATGCACAGTGCAGTGTTCAATGACTTTTGAATTTGTTTCTCTATATTTGTTTAGCTCACAAGCTGTTCAAAGCTGTTGGCATCACTCTCTCTCTCTCTCTGATAATCAATGAATCAGTGTCCATTGAAAGCCCTCCTCCAAAGCCCCCCTCCAGAGCCCCACTTTCAACCAGTTTAATGTATGATTGTGCTTAAAATATAACACAAATACAAGGTATGCTTCACTGGCACACACACACATACACACACACACACACTCAGTGTGAACAAATGGATAATATACTCACCACACATTGTACCAGGTGGGTAGCCAAAATGCCCCTTCTTTTTTGCTATTCCAGCATCCTCTCCATGTCTCCACCGTCTTGCAAAGCCTCCTCTCCACCCCCTCCCTTACCCCCGACACACTATTTGGTTTCTGGTCCAGGTCTCTCGTTGTCTGGCAAAAAAAAATGCAATGTCCTGCAGATATTTTTGCTCTTCGTCACTGTGTATCGAGAGTCCCTTTAAAACCTTGTATGCATTCTTTGCAATCTTTTTTTTTTTTTTTTTTTTTTTTTTTTTGTGAAGTCTATAACTTCACTCGCGAAACAGTTAATCAGTAATCAGTTCAATCGCCAAAAACCTACACTGCCCAACCAGAATGAAGTCCCCTCCCCTGTTCTGCCTGTTTCATCTTGTGTCAAGAGCCTCTTTGGTTTGTTTTCTTTCCACTGCCCCGGGAATGTGAATGCTCTCCCAACATGCCTCTCTCTATAAATATTTCATAGCAACTCTTGCTGCCTTGCTGTTGGAGTTGGATTCCCACTATCCTTGAGAGGTTGTGAACAGGGTTTCCTCAGCTTTGTAGGAGACGTGCCATCTTCTGTACCGTCTGCTTTGTCTGTTTGGCATCAAGCTCTTAAAAGGAGATCCTTTGCACTCATAGATTTCACCATCACCAGGCATGATCTATTATTCAAATTTCCATGGCCGTTATTTTTTTCAAGATTTTCCGCTGCTGTTGGGAGCTGTTTCCAAGACGGAGGCGTTTTTCATAGTGTGAGAAAGAGCTGACAATGAAGCCATAGTCAGAAGTCAAGCCAATGAGAGTGGGAGTGGATGAGAGGCGGATTGATGAACTAAATAAATAGATCCCCCCTCAGCAACTGTGGAACAGACTCAGGAGAAAGAGATAAGGAAAGGGGAGGAGGAGGAGGAGGAGGAGGAGGAGGAGGAGGAGGAGGGGGGGGGGGGTTGCACAGAAACGTGGGGGGAGGCTGGGGGTGCGAGGGGGCTGAGTCAAGTTGCGTGTCTCACAGTCACCTTCTCTTCTGTGATGCCCATGGAATCCCCCGGAGGACACAGAAAGTTGCGAATGTATATTAGAGTAACAGGAACATAATCCCCAGGTGTCTTGTCTGTCTCTCTCTCTCTCACGCTTTCCTCACTCTCTCTCTGGGAAAGACTGCAACATGTATTCCATATGCTTATCAATCCATCCCCCTCTCCCTCTCTCTCTTTATCTCTCTTCTTCTCTCCTTCTCTCCTCTTTTCCTCCCTTGACTCCTCTCTGTGTGTCAGATGCCCTGTCTGTCCAGTCACAGTGTGTATAGATGGAGGGTTCACACCTTGTGGTTCACCTGCAGTGGAATCTCCTTCTAGTACTCCCTTGCATCTTCATCTTACATCTTCATCAAATGAAATCTATAGCAACAGCGACCGTCTGGGGGAAATTCTATTGCCCCAGGTTTTAGCCAGATTTACTCAACTACACCTTTTGTTTTACAATTCCTCTCTCTCTTTCTCTTTCCCTCCCTCTCTCTCTTTCTATCTGTCTTTCTCTACCTCGCTCTCTGAGTATCGCCAAGCAGCTCTGCTCCCCCCTCCCTCTCTCTCCCTCTCCCTCCCTCCCTCTCTCTCTCCCTCTCCCTCCCTCCCTCTCTCTCTCTCTCCCTCCCTCTCTCATCTATTTGGAAGCTCTAGAGTAGCAGGCACTAACTGACAGCATTCATAATCCTAGTTTATAAATTACCCATGAAACACAGAAACATTCCTAACACACACATTGGGGAGACATAAGTGATTGAGTTGGGCTAAGATAAGCTATTGGTGCTTCATTCATGATCACCTGAAATGAATATGAAAAAAATAAGCAGGTTGTGTCTTCTTACAGATATGTATGGACCAAATTAATAAATAAAGTGCTCCAGTGTATGTGTGTGTGTGTACAGTACGAGTTCTTGCATCCATGCATGCCAGTGTGTGTGTGTGTGTGTGTGTGTGTGTGTGTGTGTGTGTGTGTGTGTGTGTGTGTGTGTGTGAGTTTGCGCATCCGTGCGCAGGGGAGAGGATCATGTTCATCACAGGGTGGCAATAGATTCCTAAGCCTGCTGACTCCTATAAGTACTTGGGGTTTATAGTAGACAAAAAGCTGAACTGGAAGGAGAATTCTCGTTTATAAAAAAATCCGGAATACACTTTTTAAGAAAGCTCAGATCTTTTAATGTATGTAACAAAATGCTCCACATGTTCTACAATAGTGTTGTGGCTAGTGTGTTGAGATATGCCATTGTTTGTTGGAATGGGAATGTAGCCAAGGAGGACATGAATAAGATGGAAACAATCATAAAGAAAGCAAGTGCTACAATCGTCTGCAGTCTGGAGTCAATGGACATGTTCATAAACAAGCTGCAAGTCAAGACTCACATGATCGTGGACGATGTCCCCCACCTACTACACAGCAGTCTAATGCAGTACAAAAGCAGCTTCAATAGCAGGTTCCTCATGCCCAGGTGCACCAGAGAGGATTAGACAGCTATTTTTACCCACAGCCCTAACGCTTTTTAATGAGTGTAAATTATTAATTAATGGTGATGATGGGAATGTCGTTGTCGCTTGTTTTTCCCCAGTAAGATTGTCAACAGCACTCTTGCTTTTAAAAAGAAATGTCTGATCTCTATCAGGTGCTTCACATGTCTCATTGTGTATTTTATCACGTTCTGTATATTGTCATTGTTTTATGTTTTGTCCTAGTTATCGATGATGCGGAGTGATAAAGTAAAGTGCTACTCATCTCTACTCGTGTGTGTGTGTGTGTGTGTGTGTGTGTGTGTGTGTGTGTGTGTGTGTGTGTGTGTGTGTGTGTGTGTGTGTGTGGCGGTACATTCCTATCCCTGGTCCAATGTGTATCTACTGCTGCTGTGCCTAGGACTCTGGCCCACTGGCCTCCAGCTCCATACCCACTACCCAGTCCATCTGGGCCCGGTCAGTGCCAGGCAGCCCACAGCCTGACAGATGGGGGAGCACACCACGCTGGGACCACGGAGGAGGCATCAACACCTTGGTCTCTGTGTATGTCTGGGTGGGTTTGTGGTGTTGAAAGCATTCGGTCGTTGGAATACATTAAATAGAACAAATAGAGCTCAGAAAAGGTACAGTTGTGAACCCGCAACCCAATATTATCTGATAAAATGTGTATGCCATATCTCAGAATCAACTGGGCTTCCTGGACATGGTCTGTTTGCTGTAACACAATGTTGTTGTTTTTTTGTGGATTTGCTTTAGTCTACAAAGTTCTTTCTAGCGCTGCAGTGGAGGGGGGGGGGGGGGGGGTAACCATGTGACATTGCTCTTGTTTTCATTCTACCGCTCAGAGTCAGAGAGGTTAACACTAGTCGTCCCAGAGGTGCAATGTGACACTTTGTCCCCCTCCTTCCCTGAATTTTCCTGTCTGTTTTTAACATAATAGCATTGTTACAATTTCTAAATCACACATAGAACATTTTCATGGCTACCACACCTTTTTTGACAGGCAACATCTCCAAGTCATGTCCTGAGGCGCGAATAACACCTGCCTCCAGCCTTACCCTAACTTATCCTCATCATGATTCCAAACTGACCTTACATTTATGAATGACTTACCCATTTAAGCCGTAATGGGAAACACAATGGGTCGCACACATAGACAAACAGTTATTAGAATAATGGAATAAAATAGACATCTGAAACATTATATACAGTAAGAACAGTCCAGTATGATTCAACATCCCCCAGCCTGACTCTGATCACCCTGATCGAGCCAGCCGGAGGAGGAGTTGTACAATCTTATTGCGGCAGGCAAAAAAGATCTCCTATATCACATGCACATATTTGGACTCAATTCCCCATCAGGGTTTAAAAAAGTATGCATGTTACACATGTGGCGGGAGTGGGACTAAGATTAGGTCTAAAATTTAAGGATATAGCCTGACTACGCCCCCCCGGGACTTCCACCCAGGGAAATACCCGGCTTGCTTTTCGTCTAAAAAACAAAAAGTTCAAAATGAAATAGTAAATAGCAAAATTGTATTTTATGCATTTTTCATTATTTACATAAATAATTAAAATGGGACTACAAACCAGTGGGTCTGAAGTAACCATTACCTCACAGTACACCAAGCCACCAGCATGTGCATTATTGTGCACAATGTGGCAGGGACAGACAAAAATGTAGGTGGATGGATTTTGGTCCAGGACCCTGCTCTTAATGGCATTCCTGATTCCCATTGTGCCCTTCCAGCACCTCATTCATTTTGCTGAATATGGCCTCTGCGGTGCCGCAGCTGGTCCCTGACCTCAGACCCATGTCGAGAAATTGTTGAACTCCACAGTTTCAGTGGATTCATCTTCTCTCTCCCTGTGACGACACAAATGTATCCAACACTTACAGATTGTTCACAATTCTGTGTGTGACTTGTTGCATTTATTGCTCCTGAGTTATATGAGTTATTTATAATATATAATAGATTCATTAATTGTACACAGACTTAACTCAGCATTCATGGTCAACATGAACAAACATACTTACCAACCATTTTTTGTTTTTTTAAGTGTGATTCCCTGTTGATGTGGCGAATCACATCGGCTCTGCCCTTATGTCTGCATTCTAACTCATGCCGGCAGGTTGCCCACTAAAAGTTTAAAGGTGTAGTCCCAGGCGTAATGAAAGGCCAATCTTTGGTCCACTGTGAGTTCAATTTGGAGCCATATGAGGCTGCCCCTTCATTCTTCCTTTTTTGATGGAATATGTGACTCACACTCTCTCTCTCTACAATCTATGGGGAAGAGATATAGATTTTTAATTAGCTAATTGAACAAAAGTGTAGACACTGAAGCCAAGTTGCCTGCAATGGTCTCATTTCTGAAGATTGCACTTGTGTCTCATCATCTCCATTTTCCACATATCTCATTCTCTCCTCTGACGATGTTCCATTCCTCCTGCCTCTGTCCCTGTCTTTCTCTGTTTGCTAATGGTGGTCCGTCGTCTCCTTCTCTCTCTTTTGCCTTCTTAAATACCTTAATAAGCTTATCTGGAATAACAGAGTTGATAAGTCTTTCTTGAAAACATATTATAGTAGCTAGCTAACTAGTTGCATAGAAAAACTTGTTTAGCATTTCTCCCTGCCGTGCACTTAACGTTAGACAGCTAATGTAAGCTAGCTAGCTGTACATAGCATAAGCTAGTTTAAACTTACTATAATTTACAGAGCATTTATTCAAAACAAATATTACAAACTACATGTAATATAACATGTAACACCCTGGGTTCGTTAATTAATTTGTCCATGATTTTCCATTTTCCATTTTTTTGTTTTTAAAAACTCTTCTTGGCATCCCCTGTAGATGATGGTGCCCTAGGCGAACGCCTATGCAGCCTATGATTACGGCTGGCCCTGCACTCCCCTGTGGTAGGTTTGGGTGTGGGAGCTGAACCACGTAGCGACCCAGAGCCTCCACTGTCGGAGACAACACACCCTCGCATTCACATGTGTTGTATGTTTTACAATGTTTTTTGTTACAATTTTGTATTTTGTGTTTTTGAAAACGACACCTTCAGACACCTACTATGTTAGAGTTCACAAATCGCAGTGTAGGCCTGCACAACGGGCATTATCAAAACCCTGAACTTTATGCTGACCTGTTTTTTCCTCAATAACATGCCCTACAATAAACTTAAATAAATAAATTTTGGTAACTCAGTGGCGTTTTATTCAATGAATTATTCAGGTCACCACAATACATTTCTGAACCATTTGTTTTAGATGTTATATTTTTACCTGACCTATTTCTCACAATACAAGAGAGGGACGAGTCAACAACATGTTTTAAGAATGATTTAAGTGCACATATAGGCCAACTATATATATACATATATATATATATATATACTCATAATCTTTTTTCTAACCTCCATTTGTGATTCTAGCACACATAGGTTTACAGATGAACAATTCTTTTCATATGCCTTAATCTTTATAGCCAGAGAACTTTTTCAATCAACACTGTAGGTGGTGAAACCTCATTTATTCCTTTTAGATTATTCTCAGCCATCTGGAGCAAAGCCACCAAATAATTCAAATGGAACCATGGTGATGATGGTGAGGTGGAAAATAAGCTTTCCTTTGGCTGAATGGGCACATTAGCTCTTGATTAGGAGACTGTTAGGGGATAAAAGGCACTCACTGAGATACACAAGGGCTACAGTAATTGGAAAGTGTGTGGAAAACCCCCTCCATTCTACACACACACATACACACACACACACACACACACACACACACACACAGTTGCCGGATATCCTTGCGTCTGACTTAACCCATAATCAAGCAGCAGGCAGTTGCTTGGCAACTGGCCTCTTGGAAGACCCACCCAGCATCCCGGGTCCCAGGGCAAGCCTGTGGAAGACGTCAGACAAGAAGGGAGTGAGGAGGGGGGGAGCAGAGCTGCTTGGCAATACACAGAGAGTGAGGTAGAGAAAGAGAAAGAGAAAGACAGCGAGAAAGAAGGAGAGAGAGAAAGAGAGACAGAAAAAAGCTACTTTTGGTACTTTTACCGATCTAGGGGTTCTGAAGGAAATGAGGGAGACCCCTCATTATGGGACACACACATTGTGTACCTACTCATTGAAACCCTATTCAATCACACCTGTACAGGCTGAGGACACTTGCAGGCACGTAGCCCCCAAAAAAATCTGGGCATTGCGTGTGTCCCTGCAATGCGAACAGATCTATGGTTGCTACACTGTGGTGTCTCCAGACCTCCTGTGTTCAGTTTTCCTGGCTCATGAGTGGCCCTGAGGGACAACAATGCCCGCTGCTCCACGTCAACAACCTCCGTGCCACCGAAAGGAGTTGGAAAAAGCACTTACCCTCCTTGGTGATTGACATACTCCACTTTGGACGTATTGTCCATTCTGACAAAGGACGCGGTGTCCCTGGAGAAACGTGAGAAGGTGTCTGAGGGCTAGAAACACGTGTGTATGTGTAGAGCTTGAGGACGTTTATGTGGGCCACGCGTAACGGACACTGACCACACGCCACTTAAAGCCTCAGATACGTGTGCTACGAAACCCACACAGCTGGGCAAAACACATCCAATGCCGTGTATCTGGCTGGGGTGAGGGAAGCTCTGGACGAGAGGGAGTCCAGGGTCAGACCTACAAAATAACGGCTGTAGATTATTTGATTTCAGTTGATGTTGTACTTTTTTTTTTAGGGCATTTCTGCTTTATTAGGATAGAGACAGTAGAGATTGACAGGAAGGATGGGAACCAAGAACCTTGGAACCTGGAACCATCGAACCAGGAACCTTGGAACCTGGAACCATCGAACCAGGAACCTTGCGATTATGTGGTATGCGCATTAGTGTGCTACGCCACTAAGCGCCCGATGTAGTACTTTTTTGAGCAGTTAAATCAGTTTTATTATTTGGACCCTGCCTGTTTTGGATTTCTGTTTCTGTCACCCCTGATGATGTTACAGTTGTCCTTAACTATTACAATAGTTACTATTCCTTATTCTCTTTTCCAGAGAAAACGGATTATTCTCCTGCAGCAACATGGTCTTGGCCACACAGGGGTACCTCTGGAGGCAGGGAGACCAGCAGCAATCACACCTTCTCCCCTCACTCTCTTCCACCCTCCCTCCCTCTCTCCCTCCTCATTCCTCTCACTACCCTTTCCCCCTTTCACACTCCCCCCCTCCCTCCCTCTCAGTGAGCTCTGTGGGGACGGGACGGAAGAGGAAGTGCGGTTGATAAAATATTGACTCAGTCAGCAGCACTGCTGGGACTTCTCTTTACAAGCCATTTACGGAAGGCTCAGTGAACCAACTAAAAGTCCCTCATCTACTGCCTATACTGGGTCTGACAGGCTGGGGGAAGATGAGGACAGAGGGATGGAGAGATGCTGGAAGATAGAGACAAATGTGACAGCAGCGGTTATGTCCATAGTGCTGTGGGCTACACGACCAAGGTGCTGTAGAATTGTGTTCATGTGTGCAGCAGTTGTAAAGATGTGTGCAGTAGTTGTTATGCAACTTGCAAGGCCTTGATTAGTGTAGTTGCATCAGGTCGGTTAAAACAAAATAAAGAAATAAACTCCAATGTGTGAATCCATTGACAGATTAAAGCCAGCAGGAATAATCTAAATCCTGTGGCTTTTGTTTTCAGCAATAAAAAAACACATCTATCCCAAACTACGCACTTGTTCCCACACAAATAGCATAAGATAATGTCACATGGACAGACACACACACACACACACACACACACACACACACACACACACACACACACACACACACACACACACACACACACACACACACACAGGCTAACCTGAATGCAAATATGTAAAATATGTATGCTGTATGCAAACCAGCACATACACAGTCCCAAACTCACTCATGCACAATTGCTATCTGCATCATTGCCCCTATCAAGCCTGTTGCGCCCTGAAACTCTCCTGGAGCCAAATGCTGCTTCGTTCTCCCAGCTTGCGACTATAAAAAGCACATTTTAACCAGAGAGAGGGAGTAGAGAGAGCCCAAACTAAATAAGGCATTCATGTGGAACAGAAGACAGAGAGCAAGGGAATAAAGACTCTTCTGTGCTTACCTATATTGTGCTGGGTGTGTGGGTGTGTGTAACTACACAGACCATAAATAACTCCAGGCCATTTAGTTTTGCTCATGGTTCACGCAATCTTCAACATAATTACACAGTAGCTAAGTCTGTAGTTCCTGAGATCTCATTGGTCCAAGAAGGCTTATGAAATACAGTATATTGTTGTTGCCGGGGCCCTTTTGCAGTAAAAGGAGAAGTCAAAAGAGCAATGTGAGTTGATTTAATCATTATACATGAAGAAATCAAAATACGTCACCACTGAGCCAGTATCCAGGCCTAACTCTGCCCTCTTCTGCCCCAGAATTAGCAATCAGGCTCAAGACCCTGCTTTGCTGTCAGCCATTGAAAGATGGAGCTGTCAGGTATGGAGCCGTCAGGTGCATTGCAATTCTATTGTCGCACTGAATTGCAACAAGTGGCAGCAGTCATATTTCCCTATTGCTAGCAGGTGGAATCAACTTTTCATCTGGATTGCTAGCTGGCTATATAATCCTTGAAACAAGTGAAGCAGCAAACCTAGTAACAAACCAAAACTAGTAACAAACCTGCATCTCTAACAACAGTGATATTGCTTTATCTGACGTTTTAATAACGAGCCCAGCTTTCACTTTCTAACTAACCCATGATAGTGTGTGTGGGGGGGGGGGGTAAGTACTCACCAAGCCTGTGAGTGTGACCAATGCTAAGAAGCTTTCACTCAGAGTAAGCATCTGAAAACGTATGCCTGGTTGAGATCGAAGGCTCATCCACTCTCTCTCCTCTCTCTATCCCAATTAGCCTGATGTCAGTCTACATCACTAGGAAATCTCTTCCCAGTGGGCAACAACCTGATGTCAACATTTAATCAACCTCTCCTTTTGGTTGATATTTGATTTAGGTTTCAACAAACATGAATTCTACTTGAAAGAAACCAAGCCTTGGAGACCTGTCATGTTATTATGGTTGAAATCTAAGTTCAAATGTGACAAAAACTGTGTGCGTTGACAGCATTTTGCAAATTCAACTAACGCCCAGAATATCCCATATAAGGACATATCCGAGTTCAATCAGTCTCATGCTGTCTCCCTTGGCAGGCGAAAACAAGAGCCACTCGTCACTCTCAGCAAACATGTCGCTGCGATCTCTGAAGACAACCTCTCTAGCCATGGTGCGCATGGCCACAATCTGTAACAACACCAGATAAAAAAAAATAATAATAATTTAAAAAAAAATCATGAACATGACAATGAGTTCAGTGTTCAATGAGTTCAATGAGTTCAGTGGCCTTCCCAGTCACCGGATCTGAATCCAATAGAACACCTTTGGGATGTGGTAGAACGGGAAATTCACAGCTTGAAAGTGCATGTGAAAAATCTGCAGGAATTGCATGATGCAATCATGTCATCATGGACCAGAATCTCAATGGAATGTTTCCAACATCTTGTGGAATCAATGCCACGAAGAATTGAGGCTGTTTTGAGAACAAAGGGAGTATATATATATATATATATATATATATATATATATACATGCAGTATACTGTATATAGGCTATCATATGATGATCCAATCAGTAAGTAATCAAGCGTCTTCACAGTTAGGTCAGGTCTTAAGGTTACTGTAACCTCATGAAAGTACAGTATGAAATAAATTCCATTGAAGCCTTAGATTTTGTGCCAGACTAAAAGACACTTCCCACTGCTAGTGAATACCACGCCCTTTGGCAAATATAATGTGACATTCAACCATTAAAATGTGAATAAAACATTTTTTTGCTTGGTTAATCAAATATAAAACGTTGATAACTCCATCCCTCAACCAACCCCCAATCAATGTCCAATCATCTGAAAAATACTTGTCTGGACCAACAGGGAAACACGTCCAATAACCCCAAGCCAGTTCTCTAATGATGTCTCTGAGGCTTTCCATCATCATTGTTCATCATCAGAAATGTCGCCCTTCTTTCGTCTATGATGATAAATGTCCTTTATTAGCCAATAGCATTGATCCTGGGAAAGGGGTGGGGGTAGAACCTCTGTGCCCTCATCCAACCCCCTGGGCTTCTCTTGAAATCCGGAAAAAGTGAATGTACGTTGATTCCATGGAACAAGGTCAGAGAAATGAGAATGATGTCATGAGATGGCAGATATTGAAGACCTGCGCTGGCTGAGGGCCTCTGTAACACCTCTCTGAGCCCCAAACTCTGAGGAGCTGCTTGAAGTCGGCAAGTTAGGACATTTCTGCAGATTTCAGGAGCAAAATAGAAACTTGAAATAGATTAGTACAATAGTAACAGTTGAGAGACATTGCAGGATTTTGCCTGTTCTCCTTCTGCCTGCTGCTGGAAATCAGTTTGTGAAAAGAGCATAGTATTAGAGTTCAGGGAGCAAGATGGAGTCAAGACCTACGGCCATGGACAAGAGGAGTGGAATAGGCAAGAAGGAGAAGAAAATTGAGGTAGCCATTATGAGTCAAATGTAATGTAAGACAAAACATACCTACAGTGGCCCATACGTTTTAGACACATTTTTTTATGTTGACATTTTTGCAGGTGATAAAGTCTACCACTTTATTTCATGTGGTTTAAATAAAGACAGATTATTTCAATGATTCAGTGTGCACAATAACGTATGTGCCTTAATTACATTGCATAGCTCCACCACTGCTGCCACCTGGTGGATGAATCAAACACATCCCTCATCTCAGCGCAACACACTTAGTAACACTGTCATTTCCTTAAATTAACAACATTGTGTTAACATTTTGTTGTTATACAGTAATTTAGAAGTTGTTTTGTAAATGGAGTTGAGCATTGTGTTACTTCCAATCACTTTTATACTGGTTATTTAGCACTTCGTGCATCTATTCAAAACATGTAATGCCGTATATGAAGGAGGACATTGAGGAGATGTTCCTGGGAATCATCGGGACAGTGCTCAAACTTCTGTTGGTGATGTTTGTGTATATTCACATTCCAGAGTAAAGTCAAGTGAATCACTGAGGCCTTACAGGCACCAGAAACCTTGAAGGACAGGACTCAGTTGTGATATTAAATATTTTTCTCACTTAGAAGCCTTTTGCAAGCCTGGAGATAATTACTGTGAATTTGCTATTACATTAAAATGTATGAGCACCTGAAGATATCATATTTTTAAGCACAGTAGGGTTTATATTTAGAGGGATAATGGCAGATGAGCAATGATCACATAATGTGAGTAACCAGACCTGGGTTAAAAAATAGTACTGTATTTAAAATGATTTCAAATTAGCTATGGTTGATTGAGTTTGTCTGGCACAATGTAATGGAATAGTCCCATATGTATAAATTCTGGCAATCTTGCACTGCATACAGGCTCAAACAATCATCATGAGACTATTCCAGAAAATAAATATACTATTAGGTTTCTATTAGGATATCAATAAGGCCCTGTTGCGCAAAATAATGATATTTTTGGATAATATCAACAGTGGGACACGAAATATATCTTTTTTAAAAAGGGCTGACAGGACATTCCCATGTTGTCAACACGAGTGAGAATCAGTAGTCTCTATGACTATGAACATTATGAGGTACCTCGTATTATGAAACAACTTTCCACAGATTTATTTTTTATATCACCAAACATGACTATACGCGCTTACTTGATGCTGCAGAAGTGTTCTTGTTGTCTGGTGCCCAGATTTCTATGCACCGGTCCTCCACATATCTGATTGGCTGTGCTTTCCTTACGTCTAGATCTCCTGTCCGATTGGTTAAAATAGTTTTTAAGTCGAACTTTAAACCAACTTCATTTAGGATTTTCTAAAGCTCTTGGGGCACGAATAACGCAACAACTCACACAAGTGGAATGTCTGAACATTCGAGTTTTTTTATTTTTGCAAAGTCGATTTTTGCTCTCATTATTTACAATATTGTAGGGAAAACAAAGAATATGTGCTGTAGTTACATCTAATATTACCCTTCCCTTTTGTAGAAATTATTATTTTTTCGTACTTCAATTATATATTTATTTGGTAATAGACTCAATTTTCCTGTAATTCCGTTGCTCTTGGATTGTAAGGATCGATGTGTTATACAAATACTATTTCTAAAGATGTCAAACTGGAATTATGCGCGAGTTGTATGTTTTTGGGCGATTTTAGGTTTAATTCCCATCATTTCGACATCGTCTGGAACATTTGTGAGGACGCGTTCAATCTCTTCAGGAGCGCACGAGATGCAGCGGGTGCAGAGACGAACCGCAGGCAGGTACCACCACGCGACCGTGAGTTATCAGCCCTACCACACTCAATGGAGGACAACTACTGCGAAGCCAAACACTTTCAAACCAGTGGTAAAGGGACAGAAACACTGGAAGTACGAGGGAAATATTGCATCTAAATTAAACGGGTGAGTAGGCTTGTACGTGGTAAAATCATTAGGATTTCAAGAAACTGCGGAGTGACAGGTGGTTTACCCCAAACTGTCAATAGAACCGTTACTGGTCCTTTACCTTTGCATTGACATTTACTTGTAAAATATTTGAATATAATTGGGATTTAATCTTAATTGGGATTTGATATTTTGCCATTCAGTTTTGTTTATTGTTTACAATAAGGGTTGACTTGGGCTTTGAAGTTCCTATTCCAATGGGTAGGCTAGTTATTTTATTTTTTCACATCCACCAAATCAGTAAAACGTTCTGTGTGCTTGCACTTGTCCGTCTTGGAATGTGTGAAGTCCCTCCCTTAAACAGGAGTTATGGATGTGTGTATTGTGACTTGAAAGCACCCTTGTCTCAAGTGCATGACAACAAATGATGAATGGATCCAAAGTCAAACCACTCAGGCCTCTGAAATGGCACATTTTGCACAACCAACAGTTCACAGAGTTTACCACCTTGAAAACTATGGCAGGATTACTAGAGACTGAACACATTTCTCATCTGGTTAAGTACTCTCCTGACCCGCAGTGGACGGATGTTGATCCTTAATGCCATGGTAGGAATGTTTGATTATCCCACTGAATTGACAATATACTGTACCACTGGTCTTACCAAGAGGGTTAAACCGGATACAGTGTGGAATGGGATTAGCTGTTTAATTGTTTCCACTTTTCTAGGCTTATTTTGGATCATATTAATGCCGTAACTCCACATCTTTGAGTTGATTTCACTAATTAGATAGTCTGTGTACTCGTCTGTCCACAACCAGCCATTGCTCTTAGGGAGCCATGTGGAGCTGCATTTACAGTGAATGAGCTCTGGTTGAACGTCCAAAATAAACACTGTTGTGGTTCTATTGGGGGGGGTGGGGGGTGGGGGGGCAGGGTGCAGGCCTGGCCCGAGGGGGTAAATGGGAGTACTTTCACAGTCAGTGGAGGGTGGAAATAGGGTGTTTGCGTTGAGGTTAGTCACGCTAATGGGGCCAGAGAGTGGAGGCGGTTCAACAGTTCAACCCAGGCTTAGGGAGTCTATGAACGCGGCGACGGACTTCTCCGGAAACTGGCACCACTTCAAAGCCCCCCTTCATAGGAATCTTTAACAGCCCACACATTTTTTGAAAAAAAATCAAATATATTACTGACACACACTCTAGGGGGTGAAGAGAAGGGAAGTGGTAACCAAACCCCTAAACAAGAAGAACAAGAGCATGAATTGACGTGACAGAGCTGCATGGGCTTATATAAGTCTACTGACTACTGTATCTCTTTGTGCAAGCCTTTGATAGTCACAGAGATCTGAGACACCAGAGAGGCTGTTTCGGTCATCACTTCACAATAAACTATCCCTCATAACAGTTTATAAAGGCTTCATAAATAGTCTTTTAGACTGCTATTTTAGTTAGTTAGTTAGTTAGTTAGTTAGTTAGTTGTATTAGTTATATTTTAATTATCATCTCATACAGTGTAAGCAGTTGCTTTTGTTAGAGCACAATTGCCTATTGTCCCACTGAATATGGTATCATCTCCCATTAATGTACAATGAGGAGGAAAAATACTAGTATATATATATATAATAGTAGGGTATAGCACATATTTTTCCTCTTATCATTTTGATTTGACAACCAAATCAAGACAACTCCAGTAGTCATAAACTCTGGTGAAATCCTTAGACGTTCCCCAACTGCAGTGATCTGGAAGCTCTCCAAATCAACCTTTTGGTGCTGCAAGACAGACAGGACAGTCAAATTGTCTTGCTAGATTCAAGACACAAAGAATGTTTATAATAGCCATCGTACAATTTGTAAGATATCCCTGTGATATGCTAAGTCAAAGATTGCAGATTGTGGTACCACAGTCACCAAAATAATCAGTTCTAGATCGAAAGATATCTACGCTGCTTTATATCAAAAGATATCTATCTGAAGATGTACTGTATGCTTTTTAATAGAGTGACTCCTCCACACAGACGGCAGATTCCACTTAACTCTGTAAACACATGTGGCTGTGTGTCTCTGTACTGTATAAGAGGTCTGTCAGATAGAACCTGGGACAAAACGCCCTGGAACTTTCCATTCCACCACCACCACTGCTTACATCTCCGTATTTGGGGTTAAACCAAAGCCCAAGCCCACCCACTCCTCCTCCTCCTTTCTCCTCTCTATCTTTCTCTTCTTCTGTCCCCCTCTTTCTCTCTGGTTTCTTCATTCAGATGTCAGATCAGGAGGAAGCTCTGACCACAATCGAACGACCCCCATCACCAGCTGACCCAGTTCCCCTGTGTGGAGTCATAAAGGACCTTCGTCATGTGACCCATGCCCCTCTCTATTGAATGACTCCCATGTGCAAATGTTGACACAGGCACTAGCTGGCATCTAACACCCATCTTCACGGTTGGAAGCACCCGAGTTGTCAACACCAGTGCTGATGGGAACTGACAGATCTCTGAGACTCTTCTGTTTGGGTTAAGTCCTGAATATAGAATGAAATAAGAGATAACACCGTTGTCTACTTTCCCCAATGTCTTTATTTTCATTTATATGAAGTAGCACATCTTATTGACTGACTACTATGAGATGCTGACCTGATGAATTTAGAAAATACTTTTAATATGTTGTGATAAGTAATGGTTTCCACTAAAAGCTGAAAGATCAGCAATTTGGCAGTGACGTAATAGCAGTTGTGTCTGTTTGTTCAATGCACCAGGAGTAACAATGGCCTTGTCAAAGTCTGTTTTGGCAGTGACATCTGCTGAATCAGCCTCCAACTTGGCCAAGGGTCAATGGTCATTCCCAGTCTCACAAACTCAGCCTTACCTTCTTTTGGTCGGGGTTCAATAGTGGGTTCTGAATGGGGGCCCTGGCACAGGGATGTAGATCCCCCCCAGTCTCTGTTGGAAGAGGCTCCTGGACACTATTTGCAAACACACAATACAGCCACAAAACTGTAACTAATTAGCAAATCCCTCCAAAGGCGGTAAAAGGGGTAGCTCAGTGCATGTGCACCGTTTGGTCACGCTGAGCTGTCACTTTGAAGTGGGCGTTGTCACCAAGGCTCGTGTTGGTGTGCTAATTGCCTCTTCTCCCAGAAGCCGCTTGGATAAACAGGCCCCTGAAACAGACTCTTCCGAGGCGAGGACACTTAATCCTGTTGTGTTGACCTAATCTGTGGAGGAGAAGTGGGGGCAAGATGCCGACCCCGGAGAAAGCTGGTGTGGGAATGTTTGGCTGGCCGTTCATTGTGTTGGGGACGGACGGACAGAGGCCCTCACCAAGTGTGACGACACTCAAACCGTGGCCCCTCATTCTTATTCAAAGCTGCCATTTTACACACAGAATCCATTACAAGTATAAATGGAGATTCACACTAAAGCAGCAATACATGCTCTGGACTTGGGGCCCCAAGATGTTCTTTTGTGACCATGAAATTATTGATTTTGTACTGTTTTGAACTGTTAAAAAGCAGAAAAAGTGTCTGTGCAACAGATTTGGCCCTTTGTCTGTATGATTAGATGTAGTGCGACTCAAACCTAACAGTGTATTTTCAGCATCTTGCTGTAAGCATATCCAATGACACTGTACTGTGCATCAGGGGAGGCTAGTGGAGGTAGAAATCGGAGTAGGGGCTCATGATAATGCATAGAACGGAATGAGGAATGGTATCAAAGACGGAGGGAGAAATTTGATACCATTCCTCATTCCGTTCCATGCATTACAATGAGTCCGTCCTCTGATTTCTACCCCCACCTGCCTCCCCTGTGATACACTGTATATGCAATAGTGATCAGGTGTGTCAGAGAGATCATGTCCCCTGCTGATTTCTGCACACTCATATTTTTAACATGCTGTCTCATGCTCTTTCCAGACCCAACATATGTGGAAACAGGTGTTGCCACGGATGGATAGTTTCACCCAAGACAAAGAAATGCACCAAACGTGAGTTTCACCACTGATCTTTCTTTAAACATTGGATCGCCATTTTGAACCAAATGTCTTTTAATGTTGTTCATCCACATTGGTGGTCCGATGGCCTGTATATCTTGTTTTATCATGTCATCTGCTATCATGCAATGCATTAATCATTTTGCCATGAAAGGAAAGCCACCTCAAACCGTACAGATGATATGTCCTGCAGTGCCCACTGCTGCAGCCCTTATCATGGTACTGTGGTGTTACTGGCTAGGCCTCAGCACTGTATAGATTGTCAATAGTCTCTTTTAATAAGGAGAAAGAGAGCATCAATCATACCTGACAATGGAATGTTCTGTCCACCCAGCTGGAAGTTGTAATATCAAATCTGACATCAGCAGAGCCCAACTTGTGTTTTCTCCCCCTATGTCTCTTAGACATGTGTGAGGTGCATCTGGAGCATGCAGACATTTCGCTTCATCATCATTTTCTGGTTATGGTTGGCGTATGGATAGCATTTCCTATATAACCTTGCTGGGGCATGCATGGAAAAACTGTCTAGATTTTGTATCTGATATATGCATTGTAAGCCAATACAATACAGACGGTTTTATGTTATTGATAACTGGAGACATACAGTACAGTGCCCTGCGTAAGTAATGGGACAATTAAGCATTTTTTCTCATTTTGGCTCGACACTGCAAGTTTGGATTTGAAATCAAACAATTACTGTGAGGTTAAAGTAGAGATTCTCAGCTTGTATTTTATGGTATTTGTGCACATATATTCAGAAATTACAACACTTTCTATGCAGTCCCTTTCAGAGTACCCAAAAGTAATGGGACAATTGGCTTGACAGGTATTTATGGTATGTCAGGTGTGTATCGTCACATAATATGTGCAGACTTAAGTGAGGTGTCAATGACTAGTATTGATTCTAGGCTTTAGGTTTGCCTTTGGAGTCTGCTATTGGTGTCGTGTCAACATGAGGACCAAAGCGGTGTCAATAAAAGTCATTTAGAAAAATCTGAAAAAAACCGATCAGAAAGGTAGCCAAAACCTTAGGCTTGCCAAATCAACAGTTTGGAACATCATTAAAAAAAAAAAGCTCTGGTGACCTCAGCAATTGCAGTCAGGCTGGTAGGCCAAGGCAGACTTCTACAGTGGATGACTGAAGATTAAGAAAATTAATGAAGAAAAATCCCCAAACAACTGTCCCACTGATCAGGAACACTCTCCAGGAAGTAGGCATGAATGTGTCAGAGACGACCATCCGCTGAATACGTCACCAACCAAACTACAGAGGCTTCACAGCAAGGTGCAAACTACTAGTTATACTCAAAAAGGATGGTCACTTAAGCCTGGAAAAAGGTTTTGTGGACAGTTAAGATTAATATTATCATGTACCAGAGCGATTGCAAGTGGAAAGTTTGGAGAAAAAAGAATCTGCCCAAGATTGACAGCATAACACCTCATCTGTGAAACATGGTGGAGGGGGTGTTCATGTTTAGCTGTAGCTAAAACCCTACAAGGTACAGAGGTTGAGAACTTTGGGTTATGGTATATATCCCCGGTTCTCTGAAGGAGATGAGGGAGACATCTCACTATGGGATATGTACCTTTGCGTACCCTTTTCGCTGAAACCCTATTCAATCACACCTGGAACAGGCCAGGAATGTTTTGCATGGCTTACACTGCCCCAGCCCAGCCTATAAAGGCTACTGCAATGCACACTCATTTGATTCTGTGAACCACCTCTTCACAAGCCCCTAAAAGTAGGGCAATCTGGTGAGATGTCTCTTTCATCTCCTTCAGACAACCGGGGTCACATACCGTAACCCAAAGTTCTCTTTCAGTCGACTCAGTTTGATATCTCACTATGAGATATTTTCACAATCCCCGAATGCCAAAGCCTGTACAGAAAAAGCTGTTCACAGTGGAACAATTAAGCTAGGTAGCTAGGGTTCTATCAAAACACTGCAGGCAGGCTTGCGAATAAGCGAGTGAAGACTGAAAAGAATAACATGTGTGCGAATTGCATTAGCCTTTATAGCCTGGGCTGGGGTGGGGTCAGCCATGCAAAACAATCCAGGCCTGTTCCAGCCATGATTGAATAGGGTTTCAGAGAATAGGGTATGCAGAGGTGCATATGCCATAGTTAGGGTTAGGGTTAGGGTTAGGGTCAAACCAATTCGACTGAAAGAGAGCTGTGCAGATATGAAGAGCTAAGCATTCACATCTGTGTCAAACAAATGTCTGTCTGAGCTGCGGCATTATCATGACAAGCTGCACCTCTAATCCTTAAATACATGGATTTGATCACCTTAACCCCGATCCCTTGACCCAGAGGATTTAAACAAACTGGATCAGCAGTCCTTCAATTCCAGCAGCAAGAACACACTCACTGCACTTCCCCACATTGTCATTTGTGCATGTGTGCATTGTCATTTGTGCACACACACACACACACACACACAAAAGAAAACTCATAAATGGCAAAAGTATTTTGTTGGTGTTTGCAGTTTGGTGTACAGTTTGATTCAGTATTTGCACCAAAGTGCGTTCTGAGTTGCATTTATGTTTTGCCATATGTTTTGTACTGTATGTATCATTTGTGTGAAAAAGCCATGGAGAAAAGCTGTTGTGTTATGCATGATTTCAGCAGCAATGTGGGTAACCGGTGACATTGCTGTTTATATTCATGGAAGCGGCTAGGAGATTTGTGGTAAGCTGCTGGGTTTGGTATACGATGCTGTTGCCCGGGGCAAATGGGCCATTGCTGGAGCCTTCCAGGGGGTTTGGCCCAGGCAACAATGACTTCTCGCAAGGGAGGACTGGACAGACCCAGCACTGGAGGGGTGTGTGTGTGTGTGTGTGTGTGTGTGTGTGTGTGTGTGTGTGTGTGTGTGTGTGTGTGTGTGTGTGTGTGTGTGTGTGTGTGTGTGTGTAGCCTGTAAACCCTGCATCATGTATGCATGAATACCCCACTCCCTGGCCAGGGCCATTGGTTTCACCCCTCATTTTTATCACTCATTTTCTTTGAGGGGAGTAAAATCTGAACCGTTCCACTATTGGCTGATCCTGTTGTAAATTTGAAACACACATTAAACCTTATTGTCCAACTGAGGTTTCACTGAGACTGTAAAATGCAAAGCACAAAGCGGTTTTCTTCTTATAATAATATAATGTCATGCAGTATCTAACCTCCCCCAACACACAGTCCCCTACTCCTCACTACTCCCCTACTTTACTAATGCTACTATTTTATGGACTCTGTCCCTCCTCTCCCCCCACTTGAAGCGAGGTGCATTCCACGGTGCCACAACGGAGCGGTCTGCAGACAGCCCAACTTCTGTGAGTGCCGGACAGGCTTCCACGGGCCACGCTGTGAGTTGGCCAGTGTTACGTACGCCCTCACGGGTCTGCCCTGGGTCTTCCTGAATTCTACCAGCCCCATGATCACTGCTACCACCATTCCTGTGCCCAGTACCACCACTCCTGTGCCCAGTACCATCACCTCGACACCAACCACCACACTGGCACCGACCGCTACTACCACCACCCCTGTGTCAACACCCACATGGAGGACTGAGAGGACATCAGACAGCACTAACCCGAGGACTAAGAAACAGTACGTGGTACGCTGGCAACCTCTCACGTGAGTCACACTCTGTTACCTTTCTTCACCTTTTGTCTTTGCTTCCTCTCCTCCTTCCTCTTCTCCTCCTCCTCTTGCTCTACTTCTCCTCCTTCCTCTTCTCCTCCTCCTCTTGCTCTACTTCTCCTCCTTCCTGTCCTGGTCTTTGAAGTGTCAGTCTCCTGTCAGACTCATAGCCCAGCATGTGGGCCACACATGCAGAGTGCCTGTGTGTGTGTGTGTGTGTGTGTGTGTGTGTGTGTGTGTGTGTGTGTGTGTGTGTGTGTGTGTGTGTGTGTGTGTGTGTGTGTGTGTGTGTGTGTGTGTGTATGTGTGTGTGTGTGTGTGTGTGTGTGTGTGTGTGTGTGTGTGTGTGTATGTGCTGTTGAGTCCACCTGATGCAGTGCAGGTGTTGGGGATGAGGGCATCTGGCCAAATGACAAAGAGTGTTGGCTCAGTATCAAGAACTTAAACAGAGTACAGTGTAGAAGTCAATCATGTGAAAACATGGTTTAAAGCCGCAATCCAGACCAGTGAAACCAGTGAATTGGTTGTCCCACCTCTCGGGGTAAACAAAACAATACAGCAAACATGGTGTGTTGTGCCAAAGAGACAGTTTAGCCACACGACTGTCCTAAACAAACCAACAGATTTGACTTGTTTGTTGTTTACATTCTTCCTCTTGGACTGATCTGAGCAGAAAGAATGATGCATACTCTACCAAGCAGGTAACCTTATGCTGAAGTTTCCTTATAAAGTTGCCATACTGTAAAACACGTTTTTAGGGCAATCATGTAGCGAATGGAGAAACTTGGATATTTGTTTATATTGTAATAGTCAATCGCCAATATTTCTAGCCTATAGTAGTTTAGCATGCTTACAAGCGCTGTCATCATCCTGCACGGCTAAGAGGTGTAAGCCTATAAATGATGTGTGTGTTGGTACGAATCTGCAACTTTCCTAACTTACTGTCACTGCACCCTGTTCAAATGTTTTCCTAATCAAATGTTTAAATTATTATTTATTTTTTTAATCTAAACAATACCCAATTAAGCATTTTAGTGTAATAGAGTGACGTGAAAGCAGTCACTTTGTGAAGTGGTGTTACCCATAGTAGTCAGCAGGTGGAACTATTCTCCTAAAAAAATCTACTGTAAAACATGTGGAGCTGCTGTACTCTGCAAACAGAGTGAAGAAGTTTGCATGTGCGTGCGTGCGTGCGTGCGTGCGTGTGTGTGTGTGTGTGCGTGCGTGTGTGTGTTTTTTTCCTCCATAAACTTCATTATTGGATAAAGACAGTGTTTTGGACAAGGTTTGGCAGTCCAATGTCAGTCCAAGGGACAAACAGCCCTTAAAGGCAGGATGATTGCCTGTTAAAGAGAGACATGTTCATTCTCTGAAATGAAAAATAAAGCTTTTAGTCTCCATCAGTCTCTTGCCAAAATGAGAAACCAATTGGTTTATGTAAAGCACAAAAAGCCCTGAATTTGCATCAATACTGACACTGTATTTGCTCTGGAGTGTGTTCCTCAAAGGCACAGATTGTAACACTTTACGTCAATGTCACATTTGTAAAGGGTTTATAAGTGGTTTATAATTAGTTAATAAATCACTTATCATCAGTTTATTATTCAATTATAAACCATTTACAAAGAGTTACAAGTCAATAACTTAGGCTTATCGATATTCACTAAGAACAGCATTAAGTGTGATTATGTGTTTGTTCAGATGCTAATTTTCTACTGCAGTTATGGTTTTATAGTATACTTCCTACTACTAGTATACTACTATACAACCATGTACTGATGGTTAAGAGATAAACCTACATATACAGCATGTGGCAAAGGTGTGACTCTCTAGCTGGGCCTGCTGCAGCTAATTGGTATGACATCATTACAAGGCACCAGTACATTTGTTTCATGAAAACATATTTTATAATAATTTGAGTTAGTGCTACAAGTGGAATGAAAAAGGTGGCCAGTACTCATTTAAGATGTTGGTTCTCGTTAAAATTTTACAGTACAAGTGTTCAGATGTATTTTACAGTGAATATTATTTAAGAAGTCCCCAATACTCACACTGATTTGAGTAACGTCGTAAATACATACAATACATAAAAAACAATGTTGTGATCACTCCTGCTAACAACATATACAGTAAATTCACTACCCACACCATCGGAAACGGTTATGTAATGATTTCCAGTGAGATGGATAGCTAAGGCCTCCAGTGTGTGTGTACATATCTCTTTTGCAGGCAGTGTTTTGGCTTTTCTAAATGAGAAGGGGTGGTTGCAGGGGGTTGTAGAAGGAAGCTCTGTTTTACTCATTAGCCCTGTACAGTGAGAACAGACAGGATCTGTAGCCTGTATACACACACACACACACACACACACACACACACACACACACACACACACACACACACACACACACACACACACACCAGCCTGGGCAATACTCCCTGGCTCTCTATGAAACATCTGTATAGTACTTCTCTGGCCTCAGTACAGATAAATGGGTCACACTTTACATCAAGGTCACATTTGAAAAGAGTTTATAAATGGTTTATAATTAGTTAATCCTCCATAATGTAACTTTAATATCTGAGCAAGTTAGATTTTTCAAGCTCCTTTGCTGTTGATCCTCTGAATTGAGGTTAAAGTAGAGATTCTAAGCTTTTATTTGATGGTATTTGTGTACATATTGGTTTCACCAAAGGTGAGTACAAAGGTAATGGGACAATTGGTTTGACAGGTGTCAAGGTGTGTTCCTTCATATCATTTGTGCAGGCTGTCGATGTCAAAGTCAACAGTTTGGAACATCATTAAAAAGAAAAAAAGCACTGGTGGTAACGGCTGGTAGGCCAAGGCAGATTCTTCTGTGGATGAATGAAGAATGCTCACCATAGTTAAGAAAAACCCTAAAACAACTGTCCCACTGATCAGGAACACTATCCAGGAGGTAGGTTTGAATGTGTCAGAGACTACCATTCATAGAATATGTCACCAGCTGAACTACAGACGCTTCACTTCAAGGTGCAAACCACTAGTTATCCTCAAAAAGGATGTTTGCTAAAAAGTAACTAAAAAGCCTGCAGAGGTCTGGAAAATGGTCTTGTGGACAGAAACACCTTGCCTCCAAATTCATTGGATGACGCTTCATCAAGCAGTAAGACAATGACCCAAAACATACTGCCAAAGCAACTAGGGAGTTTTTCAGGGCCAAAAAAAAGTTCTTGACTGGCCAAGTCAAATCTTCAGATTTAAATTGAATTGAACATGTATTTCATTTCCTGATGATAAGATTTTAGGCAAAAATACCTCAAAACAAACAACTGAAGAGGGCTGCAATACAGGCCTGGCTGACCATTACCAGAGAAGACACACAGCGTCTGGTGGGGTGAATGGGTCATAGACTTCAAGCAGTTATTGCATGCAAAGGATTGTCTACCAAATACTAAACATGAGTGCTTAATTTGGACATTTGATAAATCTGTCCCATCACTTTTGGGTACCCTGAAACAGATTGGAGTGTAGAGCCAAAAGACGAAAAAATGCTTCACTGTCCCATGACTTACACAGGGCACTGTATATAAGTAATGTGTGTGAACTGTCCCAGCAAGGGTCAGTTTCCTAAAAGCTAGTCCTGTATGTTATGTATTACTTATTTTCTTCTGACGACCCCAGCCGCAAATCAGCTAGAGAGTAACAATATGTAAAAGCACTGGTTGCAGGTCAACGAAATGTGTTAAATTAAGATTTTTTCTGAACTTCAACGGTAGGAGTGGCCCCGGATTGTGAGAGATTAAGTTGTACTTTAGCTACAAAGCTTTCGGGAAACTCACCCCATGCCCATGCAGTACTGGAGTAACGTTGTCACAGGTTCAGACCTGGGGCAAAATAGTTAATTACTTCATATTAGCTTGAGTCTGTATGGCATGCCAGATGGATGGGGTTTGGGACTTTTTCATTAGTCCCATTGCACCAAGCAAAATCAATCAAGCACAGCAAAGTATTTTAAGATAATTTTTAAATAATATTTGAACCCAGGTCTGCACAGGTGGACCCTGTGTAAGATCACCCTGTCTGAGTGCCCAGCGCACTCTAAGCATCCAGTTCGAGTCCCACAGAATGACATAGGCACCTCAAACGAGGCAGAACAGAACATGAACAGCCCTCTGAAAAAACAGTGCTGTAATGTGTGAGACGGCGTGTCGCAGAGTGAAGCCTCCTGTGTACATTTCATCCCACGTGCCCCATTAGAACGGGATACACGTCAACCGTCTGAAAACTAGGCAGAACAGGCAGGCAGCCTGTGAAAGCGGTTCGGTAATCTAGGACTGCCATCTCACAGTGTGGACCTGGCTGTTGCTGACTTCAGCTAAGGAAGGAAAGGGTCGGTCCTGTATAAACAATACACATACAATAAACTATTGAAAAGGCACCGGTGTCTGCAGGCTG